>NC_136786.1:8042723-8327723 GCF_947034865.1 Barbatula barbatula
AATCCATTTAGTAAGAAACTCTTGATGTAGCAGTCGGTGTGGAGTGGTGAAAAAGAGGGTCCAGGTATGTCAATGGGGTCATCAGGTGTGCACCCTGCTTCATCAACGTTACGTTGATTGAAGCCCACAATGTCTCCAGAAGGCTCAAAGGTGTACCCAGTGTCCCAGGACCACCCCCCTCCATGCCATACTCTCTATATCTTTTTTCGGCAGCACTTGACATGGACTTGATGGCCTGTTGGAGAGAGCAACCCTTCACCCCTATTTTTCTCAGCAAACTGGTGGAAGATGTTGACACAAATCCCCTGCCTTCAGCTGCTAGATAGGAATAATAGTTTTTTTTCCTCTCATAAGCCTCTTCAACCCCATCTTCCCATGGCACTGTTAATTCCACAAAATATGCCAGCTTTGTTGTTGGAGACCACAGGACCATGTCTGGCCTGAGTGTTGTAGCCACTATTTCTGGGGGAGACACAAGCTTCTTACTGAGGTCCACTTCCAATTTCCAATCCCGCGCTGACTGCATGATACTTGCATCCTTAGGTACGAAATTTGGGAAGTTGACCTGTCCTGCCAATGTTTGTGGGAGGCTGTTTGTGTGGTTTGCTTTTGTTCCAGTATTGATGCCAGCTCTGTGAGTACTTGGTTATGCCGCCAATTATAGCGCCCTAGGGTCAGACTTGTAGTACACCCTGATAGAATGTGCCTTAGGGATGAAGGGAAAGGGAACAAAGGGACAAAGGGAACAGGCGGGTTCTTCTCCATACCACTGTTTCAGATTTTGGGGGATGATTAACAAGTTGCTCTGATGCCACATACTGCCACCACCTCTTCTCCAGGTCCTACCAGGTGCTCCATCTCCCCTGCTTGGCCATTGAGACGGCAGTCTTCCTCCTCCTGTCTCCTGACTTCTACTACCACTAGCTGTCTCTTCTGCACTGATGTTGCTTTGTGCCACAGAGGAGTTTTTGGGATGAGTCCGAACCCTGCCCACCCATGCTGTACTTGTCCAACCACATCTCTGAATTGAAGCGCAGACTTTGCACTCTAAACAAATTCTGAGGGAGTCCACTTCCTGCCCGCTACCACCAGGGAGGCCGCTCTTTGAATTACTGCATCCTCAGATTCAGTTATGGTCACGACAAGCCTTGTTTTGGTGCATTTGAACTCTTCCACAAGCCCAGTGATTGGTAATTTCAATTTACCATGTCCTTAAAATCCGACAGAATTTAAACAACGTGGAAATCCAAGCCACTGCTTCAGCTGTATGCTTATCAGCCGTTCCAACTTTTCAACCTTGGTGATGGGGATCTCATACACAGTTTACAGCCACAAGAGTCTTGTGAGTATGCCACACTGAAAGCACCACAACTTGAGTTTTCCTGGCAACCATGTCTTGTTGATGTGCTACATGTACATGCTGGTGTAATTTTTTAGTTGATCAAACTGCTCTGTGTCTTTGAGCTTTGCATCATACCATCTCCCCCAAGCTTTTTACTGGCATTTCTGAGACAGTTGGGACAGGTGTTCCGCCGACATGAAATCTTTGGTCTCTGACTTGGCCTTCAAGATGGAGATGCTTCTGCACTTACTGGGCTTTAACTTCATCCTTACCCTTGTTATATTTTGATGAAGTTTCTCCAGCAGTCTCTTGGTGCAGGGGAGAGTTGTTGTGTGTGTTGTCCATATAGGCTCAAATTGGTGGTAACCTCTGATTACATTGTAGTCGTTCTCCTCCCATGACCCATTTTGAGGCTCTGATAATAATCTCAATTGCCATCGTAAAGGCCAATGGGGAAATGGTGCACTCCATTGTGATGCCACACGTTAAAGTTGCTCCACTTATTTGAAATGTAAAGGGCAAGGTCAAGATGATTGACTAGTCCTGGCCTAGAGAGTTTGTTCATAACTGTCAATAGAGTATTTGGCCCAAGTCAAAGGAGTCCAATCCCGACATTTCATGAATTAGAAAATGGCTTAGAAAAGTTATAGCACTCCACAGCAAGCCACATGTTTTGAATGATATCATTCATATCCATGTACCACCAATACCATTATTGTAAATGCATGTAATGCTTTATTGGCAAACACAAGTCCAGTTGGCTCATTGTCCCAAAAATGTAAAGCTCTTCCTTACGTTACTGACGGCATCATGCAGGAGCAGATCAACAGAGCAGTGCGTCTGTTATCACCACTGAAAAGCTTGTGCCAGGCACAGCTGCTTATCAGCACGTGTCGTTCCCTCTTCCTCAAACAGCCACGAAGACCTTATCATCAGTTCTACCTCATTGGCAGCACTGCACAGCTGTCCGACAACGTGTGATTCTGCTCTTATCGGCTGCCGAGTCAGTGGTGTCAGCATCTGCTTCTAACCTCACCTCATTCCCCACGGGCCAAACATGACCACTCCGTTCACATGCACCAGCAAACCAGTTCCTGTAAGGACACAAATTACACTGCATTCCGAGAGCTGATGATATTCAAAATTGGTTTTGAACTTTGGTAATGTCAGGCAATTAGGGTGTGTTCATTAAACATGTGAAAGTTTAGTCTTTATACACAATCCTTTATTCAGATAAAAGCAGGGTGACATTCAGGAAAAGCTTTTGATGTCGGTTATGTTCATAGGAGATACCAATGCTGTTCTTATTAGGTCTGCAGTATAAATTCTGTATGCATTTAGCAAATGTACCAATGCACAGATCAGTATGACAAATGTTTAGAAACTTGCGTGTTGGGAGGCTAGTTTAAATTGTAAAAAAAGTTATTATTACAAGTTATTAAATTAAACATTTTTGCTAAGCTTGTATGGCGTCAGTAGATTTCAAGCTGGGTAAACATAAAGGGTTAGTTCACCCAAAAACTTGAACTATTTACTTACCCTCATGTCATTTCAAAGCTGTATGCGTTTCTTTCTTCTGTAGAACACAGAAGAAGAAAGTTGGTACATTTGACCCCACTGTCATTCAGACATTGCTCTAAATATATTATTTTGTGTGCCAAATAGAGGCATATACAGTCACACACAGTATATTTGAATGACATGAGGGTAAACAACTGATGAGAACATTTTCAGTGACCTATTCCTAAAGTAGGGTACATAAAGTCATCTGCAATTCAGACCAATCAAACGGGTCTAGAAATCAATTGTGGCGGGTAGTGCTGTCTTTTTATAGGCTAAAGATTATTTGTGAATATGTGATTTGAACAGATGTCACTGCGCAACATCCGGCGGTGCGCAGACCTCCTGCAGCTAACAACTTGTGTGGCTTTTGCACACTTTGTATGTGTGAGCTCAAGTATCAATGCATCACAGTCACATGTGCGACCTCACAGTACAACCAATGGCTCAGCTTTATACAGCTAAGATAGAAGAGTAACATGAAACCAAAAACAGCAGTTTATAGCTACATACTGACAAGATAAAGTCTTGTTCAGGAGCTGTTGTCTGTATTCGGTTGTGATTTCATTAAAGACCTCTAATGTACTCTAAAGTAATCTGTGGACTTACTCTAAAGTAACACAGGAGACTTTGTCATCTAGACTATAACAATATAAATATTTCATTAAACATAAAAGGTCTCGCTGGCAAATTAGCATGAGCTCATAGATTTCAGCAGCATGAGTGGAGATTGTTCTCTCTGCACTGAAAACAATAAACACAACAGAACTTCCGTTACGATTACATTTGTACATTGAGACCGACAGACCCATCTCATGTTCAAGGTTTATCCCAGCTCAAATCTATCTACTGTCAACCAAGAGCAGAGACCTACAACTTAATGTTAATATATAGTAAGCCTAACCTTAAAAATCACATTAATTAAAACCTGCCGGTTTCTCTCAAGGTTTTTCTTTCTCCACTAGAGTTTTGGTTACTTGCCACTGGTTTGCTCACTTGGGGTTTTATGTTATTATTACAAAAGAGTCTGTCGTGTACATTACAGTCGAGGCAAGTAGAGCGCAGTCTCGGGAGTACCTCCCAGGCCTGTGAGGGGCGATGGGGGTATGCGGTGAGCAGGGCGGGACGAGAGTCGTGAGGGAAAGGTGCGAGGCCGGTCATGTGAGTGATAATGAGCATCAGCTGTGCGTGCACCGGTCTCGCATCAGGGAAGTGCGAGAGAGGACCAGGCCTGGACTTTATGTTGTGTTTAGCTGCTTTTTTTGGAAGAGTTCATTGTTAAAAATCAGTTGTGGTAATTCACAGAGGTCTCTTTTAAACAGCAAAATAGGTAGAGTATATGGCAAAAAGCAAAACGAACCTTCTCGTGAAGACATTTATGCGCATTCATTCATCCGCAGAACAAAAAAGTTCATCCTAGGAATTGGTAAGCCAAAATATATTTTTCCCTTCTTGAAAAAGATTGTCAGTGATTTTATCTGAAACCTATAAGGGACAGAAAGATTGGATTCCCAGAATAAACCCATCAGCCTTTCCACTGAGCGGCCACAATAACCGAGAGTGAGGACGGTTCTTCTGTCGGGTTCATGCCGAGAGTCATCAGAGGTGTTAAGGCCTTTGAGGGACATTCTGTTATAGACCCGGCACAGGTGACAAAACGTTAAGACCAGCACCTTCTGCTCATCACCCATCCCTTAGTCTCCAACGGACATTAGGCTCTTACAACACAATGCCTTTATCAGAGCTAACTCTCTGTCTGGAGAGAGTGGTCTGCAGAAGAGAAGAGGTGGCGTTTACATGCTTCTGATGAAAGAACGAAGAAAAGTAGAAAAGACAGAGACCTGTGAAAAAAAGAAAGAGCTATAACATCAGATTCTGAAGGGAGAAAAACAACTAAAGAAACAACAGACTGCCACAACTAGCAACAATTACAGAGCACGCCCATGCATGAAACGCATTATCAGAGGCAGAGAGAAAAGATAAAGAACAGCTTTCTTCAGTCGAGGGATCACTGACCGCAGCACTGAATTTACACATCAAGAAACAGAAAGATGTGTGATAGAAAATGGAAAAAGTTCGGGAAGAGTCATTACTCACCATGCCGTTCGGATGTGAGTTACACGAATATGTGCAGCTCTGTAATATACAGGTTAGGTGCAGCCACCCTGCAATGAGTATTAGGGCAACACGGGTGCCCGCCGTTTCATTTCATTTGACAGTTTAAGTGACTGTGCGGCAAAATGCTGACAGATCGGGCACCTGATGAATACGGGTGAGCGGCCGGTGCCGAGGGCAACTGAATCAAAGACGTCAACAAATGATTCTGTTTGAGACTCAAATGACTTTTCATTTGAATCACTGTACACATTTTCAAAAGAGGCCATCAAAATGGTGGTTTTAGCATCATTTCAGAACATTCTGTGGGCCATGTTAATTGTTAAATGGCTTATAAGGGATGTAGCTTTTCACAGTTCACTACTGTTGACTATGAACTGAGTTAACTGATTTAAAAGTAGATTTCAGTCTAAGATTACAGTGAGCATATCTGAATGTTACATATACATTCAAGCATGCAGAGTAAACATCAATCAAATGCAAAATATATACAGCAGTGGTTCTCAAACAGGGAGGCACTACAAGGGGGTGCAGATGTTGAGGGGTGTGACCATTAAAAGGTTTGGAGAGAGGAATTGGAGCGAGCTTGGAGTCTGAATACAATTTGAGAAATAGATTTCCTTACAATACTCCTAATACAATAATTATTATTTATCCTATCGTGCTCACTGTTATGATCTAAAACAAGTTCATACTCGGTGACTGAGAGATGTTTTGGTGTTCTATGAAAGTCACATTTGAACTCCTAAAATGACCTAACGAGTTAAAGGGTCAGGGTCATGCCCTACCAGCTGTCCTGGCAAGGCTGAGGGGTGGCATTACATCTTTTCGGACACAGCTGTTCTGGATTCATTCCGCCGGGGATATGAAGTGTTGTTCACAGGCGGAAAACATCTGCTGTTGCTCTGCCCGCAGAGAAAGAGGGTCAAAGACAATTCACATTCGACACATGCAGCGGGTAATATGTCTTATCTCAAATACACATGTGCCATCTATTTGACTGGCAGCTCTGTGTGTCACACACAGAAAGCAGGAGAGCTGACAGCTTCTTAAATAATGTGTGATCACTGTTTCCAAAGCAACCGCCTTCTTCAGGATTTTATCTAAGACCAATGCTGAAATAAACAGTCTAAACCTGTGGTGGTCTTAGCTGGTCTCCCAGCCTTAGACTGGTCTGGTGTTAGTTGTCGGGTCAAACTTGATGACCAGCTGATCAAACAGATCAAATTAGTTTGGTCGCTCTTATCGTATACGGATGTTCTATGGCTGTGTTATGAGTAGATACCAACCCTGAACCAAACCCTTATCTAGTTACCAGTATTTTGATGGGGAAATACGCTATAGAGTAAGTACACTGTAAGTGCCAGTACTGTCATTTTAAGTGAAACATTTTTTTTCTTTTCAGCAGGGAGGACTGAAAAAACACTTAGGCCTTGCAGACCAAGGAAGCAAGGCTATGCAATGAGCAAATGACAAAGATGGCAACAGATGGTAGTAGGAAACATTCAGGACTAATGGAGGATGTGGGTGGTGATGTTAAGACACTGGACATGTCCCTTGACACACATTAGCCTAGAGGACACAGTGTGGCGGCTGTCACTGATTCTATTGCTATGGACCTTTGCTTCAACCAGATAGATGAGTGATTTCTGCTGATGGAGATGCATATAAGCACAAACTGACAGCAAAAGCGGTGGGGGACTGCTCTGTGTTAAAGGTCACATTCAGAGCTCTGTGTCAGGGTTAACAGTAAGGGCACTTCACATTACTTTTTTCCTTATGCATTAATTGCTATGGAGTTAATCATCAAGCTGCAACATCAAGTTAAAGGCCAAGAGTCATGTCTTGTGGGTATATCAGTACAATATTTGCTTTTAATGCTCTCGGAGGTTCAATTAAATCATCAAAATATATAGATAGATTAATGGTGCTGGTATCCCAAGTACAACTTTGCAATATAAACACAACGCATGGAGCATATATGTATTATGTACTATGTACACTTCACGTTTATTGCTGCCTAGCAACAGCAAAAAATGCTCCTTTCCTCGATCTGCAGAACTTTTCAAGTGGAGGTCAATATGTTACTGTGCTTATGTTGAAAGGTGCATTGAAGTGCAAGGGATCTCACTGTAACTCATAAAAGGCTAAAGTTTATTGAAGCTCTGAAGGATTTTTCTTCTAGCTGATTTTTCTAATGTAGTTAATTGACCAGCCACAGTTGGGTTTGTAATGAGCCCAGTGGGATTTCTAATCTACTTCTTTGGGTTCCTTGGCAATATCAAGAATCAGGGTCCAGATTCCCAAGGGCCAGATGCACAAATGACCGGGTGAATCATTTATTTGAAGGTTATTTTAACCTGGAGCATCCAAAATTTAAAGAAGTTTGAATCACTTGAAATCTAATTTCCTCTCACATTATGAGGTCACAATGACTGCAGAGGTAAAAAATCAAGGTCGTGGTGCTTGAAGGGACAGTTAACTGGCTAAAAATGAACTACACTGGAAATAAAACGGCCACTGAAGAAAAGAGACACTTCTGACTTTAACAATGTTAAGAGTTGTATGATTACGGGATCTTATTGCTACACTGTCAGGATAAGCTAACAATATATCGACAGAAGGACGACGAGAGAGAGATAAATATAACTAGAGCCAAGTCAGGAGGCCAAAAGAGATTATCGGGGTGGAGGACAGAACAATCTTGTATCTTACAAAACAATTCTACAATCTCATTCATCCAGGAAAGAAGAGACTAAGATGAGGTCACGGTTGATTTAGAGTTGATTTTCCTACCTCTTATAAATAATACAAGCAATATACTTATAAATAAGATTCATCTACTGTAGCACCAAATACAACATAACACAAACCAGAACATGTGTTATTTATTTGTTGGATTGTAGCAAAAAGGACCTTCACAAAATATGGTAAAAATGATCACTCTGCTGAAGTAAGTTGACGCAATTAAAATAAGACAAATACATACAAACCATCTGCTATAGAAAACATCACCACTTGTTATTTATCCATGACAGTTTGTCTGCCTCCGGACATTCAAAACCAAAATATGAGGAACAAAATCACAACGTGTCTTTGTTTTTCAGATGCCGTCTTGTCAAAAAACACTGACTGACTCACTCACGCAATGCCTGTTTACCATCTGTCAATTTGGAAAAACACAAAAATATTGTTCCCTTTCTGTCGGTCTCTCGATGTTGTGTCGATACTGACAGAATGGGGTTTGACTTGAGAACCTATAATCTCATTTACATTTACGCATTTGGCAGATGCTTTTATCCAAAGCGACTTACATTACATTATCCTATACATTTTTGTTTCTAAGTACAGGGCGGGCGTCGAGGTCCCAGACGGCATCCCAGCAGACCCGCCCCTCCGTACCTCTGCCCCCTGCTCAGGCGGCCCCCAACGGACGGAGGTCTCAGCAGAGGGCATCAACTCCCTGCCAGCAGCCTTCCAAGGAGACGCAGAACATCGGGCGCCCACTTGGTCTCCAGGAGAGCTTCCTTCTCCCTGGGTGCCCACAGCATGCAGCAGCCTCAACTTGACATTGTGACATGCCACTTCCACAACCCTCCACACTCTCCATGTGATGGTGCATCCGGCAGCAAAGACTTAAGGAAGGTATGTCAGCAGACCCCGCCCCTGGTGAGACAGACATGCTTTCCACCACATAACCTTCCAGCTATCTAGTGGCCTGGTCAGAGTCGGGTTCCCTGGAGAGCGTGGCATACCGGCACAACCGGTGTTCCCATCACGTCTTTCTGCCAGCGCACCATTGCCTCTTAGACAGACATGTCCTTCTCTGGCTGGAGTCCCGTTAGTGCAGGTGGAGGCGGGTCGTGGTACAGACGCCTCCCTGCAGTGTGCAATGGGCAGGCTGGATCGGGGCACCGGATGGGCCCCCACCTGCAGTGGCATACCAATTGACTGAAGTTGCTGACAACTTGTTCATTCATTCAATTTTATTTATATAGCGCATTTCACAGTGTGCATTGAGCCTCAGAGGCTCAGACGCTTGTTCTGCGATGAAGAGGCCCGAGCCACTCATGCGGGGAAATCACGTGCTGCTATGATAAGACAGCATGACTGCCGAAGCCACAGATGTCACAACTCGCCCGATGCTTCCTCCTCTGGAATCAGCAGCGGGTGGTGACCACCTCGGCATGGATGCCTTTGTGCACACCTAGCTACGCGACAAGCAGAAGTACGCCTTCCCCCCAGTGAGCTTTCCCGGACAGGTACTGTATGAAGCCAAGGAAGAGGAGCATCAAGTTCTGCTAGTTGCGCCGTATTGTTGCTAGTTGCACCACACCATCAGGAGGGTAGGGGATCAGCATGCACTCTCCTTGTCCAGTGAGTGCCTAGAGTGGCGGGTACCCCTACGTGGGCTTGACCCCAGCTTGGCAGAAAGGGAACGTCTTGGTTACGGATGTAAACCTCGGTTCCCTGATGGAGGGAATGAGAAGTTGTATCCATCATGCCACAGACACTGTGCCGGCCTGCTGCAGCAAACCTCAGCCCAAAAAGGTGAATGAATGGGCACGCCATCTTCCCTGGCGTGCCATCCCATTCGCCAAGTTCATTGGCATTTTCAAAGTATAATCGGAGATGATAGGTTCTCAAGTCAAACCCCATTCTGTCCGTCTCGACACAATGTCTTGTTCCCTCCATCAGGGAACAGAGGTTACATCCGTAACCAAGATGTTTATAATGGCCATGCAATTTTTATAAAACAATGCAGAATACATTTTCAAGGTTATTGAGCAATATCGCATGCCAAAGTTAAAGGGAAAGTTCACCCAAAAATTTAAATTCTGTCATCATTTACTCACCTTTGAGTACCATAGTAGGAAGAATTACTTTATAATATATTTTTGTTCTGTTAAACACAGAAGAAGATTGAAGTGAAGAATGTACAACAGCAAAAGAGGTCCTTTTGACTACCATTGTAATTTTTCCGACTATGGTAGTCAATGGGTGTCCAAGAGCTATATGTTACATATGCTTTATAAAAATAGCTTTGAATACTGTGCTAGGCTTTAATGGACTAGTTTTGATGCACTTTTTATTTGATGTTGTTATAATTGCTTCCAATGTTTCCTCATTTGTAAATCGCTTTGGATAAAAGCGTCTGCTAAATGACTAAATGTTAATGTAAATATGCATTTGGCAGACACTTTTATCCAAAGCGACTTACATTGCATTGTCCTATACATTTGTTTTTAAGTATGTGCAATCCCCTGGGATCGAACCCATGACATTTTGTCATTGCTAGTGCCATGCTCTAAACACTGAGCCACAGGAAAGCATTCATACAACATTCGTACAAATATCTTGCTCTGTCTTCAACCAAACAAAGAAAGTTCTACAGATTTGTAACATCCAGAGAGTGAGTCATTTCAGACAGAATTTTCATCTTTAGGTGAACTGTCCCTTTAATACCCAATGGGTCGTATTTAGATTCATTATTAGTAAAATTATCTAACATGATTAGTAAAATCTTTGTAGCAACTCTCTTAGCATTCCAAACTGTTACTGCTTTGTTTCTGGCAACCAGTAGAAATCTGCCAAGAGACTAAAAGCAGAAACGATGAATCTTAAGTAGCTCACATAAGAGCACACTCGTTGCCATAAATAGAAACAGTCATTTAGAGCTGAAAAAAACATTGGTTGTGGTTGGTAGTAGCTACAGGCTTTACATTTGCATCAGTACATCATAACATCTGCTGCGATTAACCTCCTGCATACACCGCTGTACACAATTAGCCTGATTAACCACATTTAACCAACAAGCTGTTGAACAACCCAAGAACAGACACACAGTAAATCACCATCTAACTCCATGAATCTGATCTCTTCAGCTGAACACACTCAAACAAATCACTGGAATAAAGCGGCATTTACCTTCCAGAACTTTTTGGCCGTTTCTACCCTGGAACGTTTGCGTGACGGCAACACCAGCCTTGTAGGAAGCGCGTGGTCAAAAATCATTTTGAAGATTCGCTCTGATAATATGAACTGCGTACAATGAGGATGCTTTATATTGCTCCCAGAACCCCTGCAATTATCAGACACTCTCAAACGGTAACAACCAAGCCCATTTCAGAAGGAGATCCCATTACAGCCTAATGGAAGAACGGACGGAGCAGTCGTCTAGTCTGGCAGACAAGTAGCGGGATAGCCGAAGAGCGCTTCTTCCGAAAACAACATAATGGTTCCTCGCTGGGGACATCAAACTAAAGTGGGTTATCACTTTAATGTGTGATGTGATTAGAGTTTACAAACACTCCAGAAACCTGAGTTTAGGTGCTGAGTTTAGCATAAGTCTCTCCCGGAACTTGATAACTTTTAAAGAGCAAATGGTCAATAAAGGTTTAAGAAAGAGACTCAAAATGATTTTAGAGAATGTACACACATGGGCAAAAAATGTTTTACGAGAGTTTGAACCCCAGAGCTTTTATGAACCCAAGTCTGTTTGGCGCCAGAGCATGAAGGAACCGCAAAGCAGTCCGAATGGAAATGGTGGTTTGGGGTACGGTTCATTGTGGACTGCAGGGCACTTGAAAATTGGTATGAAAACAATCGAGCTGATTTGTGGAAATGCACCGCTGCCTAGCACCATGTAATGCGCCATAATACGGCATAAAGCATTTTTCATTACTTTTCGTCCCTGCTGAAGTCACCTTTTATGAGCAGCTTGCGTTCTTTGCATATCTTGCGATACATCAGAACAAAATATAAATCATGAAGTCACACTGCGGCAAATCTGACAGCATTTCAATTGAATGATGCGTGAAAAAGTCAAAATCTCTTTCTCGCTTTCATTTTTATATAAGCTACACACTCAACCATCAATTTTATTACAAGAAGATGAAAGTGCACTGTGACCCTCAGGTTAAACCGACCCGACACTCTCTTTTTATCTCTCTCAGAGTACAACACTCATGTTAATAAGGGCAACCCTGGTCCCCCTCGGCTGAGTGCTGCCAATAAGGGACTCTTGTCCTCGTTCTGGCCACGGCCTGCTGGGCTCCCGGGGGCCGAGGTTAAGTGACGGCAAGCACATCACACGTGTTCAATACAAAAGACCACTCGGGAGACCCTCGCGAGCTGCTAATCACACGAAGACCCACGTTGCCTGTTGAATTAGCATTAACCACCCACGCTCCAGTACTTCAGCCCGTATCTGTTCATCACAAGCGCTCTAAACACCCTCTCCAATACCCTGACTGACACCCGGGGGTGTGATTCAGGCACAGACGTTGGAGTTGTTTTATTTCAGGACTTAATCGTGATACTGGATGGGTCGAATAGAGTTCCATGAGGTCGGGATCACCTGTGAGGAGAGAGAAAATTCATCCGACTAGAGTTTTTTGCTCAGGTCTGAAGAGTGACCCCTGATGGGACAGAGTCTTGGGGGGCCAGAACCCCTAAACATATTCTAATAAATCAAATTCAACAGTCTGCACCAAAAGAAACTAACCTGTCAATAGGTAAGTCAATAAAATACAAAATAAATACAAAATAAGTCAAAAATAAAAAAATTGGATCTGTTCTGATAGGGGCATTTAAAAACGTATGAAGTTGGGTATAGTTTCCAAAGGGAAGTAAAACAACCTTGAAAAGAATAAAAAAGGACACATTTTGTCAGGACATTTTGTTGTTTTTGCTAATAAATTGCTGTTGTTGATAAATCATCCAAAAACGGAAAAGAAATCTTTCATCCATAATCTTAATTTAAATTTGTATAATTTTTCTTCCTCTGTGTGCATTGTAAGAAGACTAGCTGTACTGTCATTAATTCCTTGTCTGACTTTATTTGCCAGGCTGTCAGGTCAGAGGTGAAGAGGATAAACACGGTCTATGTGTTTTAACTCTACACTTGATTTTCCATCCTGTTTGTGGAAACAGTGCTGACGCAAGCTTTAGAGGCCTGATGCCCTGTCAGCGTCTGCAGCGGCGAGTAGGGTCACGCCGAGATGGGAATACGGCAGTGCTCATTTACAAATCCCGCCGCTGGTCCCCGGGTGCCTGTCAGATTACATGTTCCTTGACACAGACTCCAGTTCTCCAGGGCTGAGTGGTGGATTTAAAACTCCTCTCAGCGCTCAGCAGCGTAAACATATCATTCTCAAGTGATACGAGTGACATTTTTTCAACTAGGCTTGCTGGTGAAGGCGAGGCTGGGTGTTAATTCGGAGAGGCTGAAGGTGATTGACTTAGCAAGCTTCATTAACATAGCAAACATTGGAAACTCTGCGCTGGCGCTGCGGATTTAAACACTTAGGCTGGTAAATAAATACAGCAACGCACTGCAGGGGTCAAAGTCTTTCAGCTTCATTAAAGAAGCAGCTCATATTTGTGGGGTGAATTCTTTACAAGAGTTTTGCAAAGAGTTGCAAAACAGGGTGTTCATCCCTGTCAGGTGTCTTTCATATAGACAGGACTGAAACTGAGTCTTTGGACGTTCTGAATGTGCCATCAGCATGGCCGGGACATCGTATCCCTGGTACAAAATGACAATGATGAAACAGTCCTTGTTTCTGATTGGTTGACCCGAGTTCTAAGCTGTTATAAAATACCCTGATTTACATAACCTTAATATCACTTTATTCACATATTTTTTAAGATACCTTGCTACGCATATGGAATAACCATTTTTTAAACGCAATAAGCACCGCGAAGTAGTGGGTTACAGTGCATTTAATAACAGCTGTTGCGGCTTATTGCTTTCTTCGCATGTCATTTATCACACAGAAACGGGATTGTTTTCACCCATGAACAAACATGACAGCACACAGGTCGTTCTTCCAGAGCAGCATGCGTCAGCAGAGAAACTGCCATCGGGATGAATGGGAATGCTAATGTACAGTACACACTATCTATTATAGATCTTCGTGACTAAAACTAATGGAACATAGCCAAGGTGGTTAAAATATATTCAAAAGAGATGCATTTTCTTCTGATCATTTTCCTATTGTCTTGGCATTTCCATGCACTGGGACTCTACAAGTCCTCGAACGAAATTTGCAGGTGTTTTTGCAGCCTTCACGGCTTTGCCGAACTTTGCAATATTCATTTTGTGAATTGGGAAGGATACTGGAACCACAACGGCAGCACTATTAGGATTGTGTTCATTTTCAGTCAATTCCCACATTTGGTGTGTATGCAATAAAAATACTTTTCTGACATTTTCCTTGTTCTATGCATTACATACACTTACTCTGCATAATAACTTTGCATTGATTTCGAAATATCATTCATTTTGAAATAGCTATGGCAGGTAAGGGCCTTTGCAGAGGAATATATTGTTTTTATGCACACATCAGAAAGGAATAAGCGATACATCGCTACGACTTTCATCTCAGCTGGAATGAGAGAGGCGCTGCAATTTAATATCTCAGAAATAAGCCTGTCATACTGTATCACAGACAAATATGATCTCCCTCAATTCACCTATATTCTCCCCACTGCATTGATAGTTCTTCTCATTTCATTTTCGCAGACATTTTTAAAGATATACAGATGTCAGTGAACTCTGCAAAAGCAATAATGTTCGGCTGTCAAATGTCAAAGTAAAGCCTTCGGAGCGGAAAGCATCGACAGCATAACACAAACAGCCGCTCTCACCACGGGTCGTGGAAAACCAAACGGGAAAGGTGAACAGAAACAGCGAGTGGGCTTTATAATGGAGGAGAACAGAAAACATTTAAAAAGATGAAAACATTGATGAAGAACGGAAAAGATACAGAAAGATCATTTCAAACACAATTTTACTCATTTCAACCAAATGACAGTGTAGAGGTCGTCTATTAGCGCTCGCTTTAGAGGTCAGCTCCGCAGTAAATACTCAAGGCAATTGTGCTGTGAGGATCTGTCTCGAGCTGAGAGATATAAAGCTTGTTGTGAGCTGACCCGAGTCTTAAAGTGCAAACAGAGAGGACAGCGATGGGCAGTAATGTTCTGCTTCACAGAGCCAACAATGTTCTCTTGCACACTGGGTCTGCGAGCTGAGAATTACTGCTGGAAAAACTGAGGAGGGTGAGGTGATCATTTTGTTTCCAAAAATCTCCTCAGGTTGCATCAGTAACGTAATCGCAAACATATGCTGCACACCCACCTATTTTTCTAAGCATTTTGTGTATGGCCCCCTAAAAATGAGTAATGATGCATAACCAGAGCTGATGCTGGAATATCTCGGGTGAGCATTTGACCCAACATTTTCCAATGGCAGTTTTTAAGTGGATTTTATAAAAAAAGTATATACTGTTGACACAAGTTAAAAAGACCACCAGAAGACGATTTTGGCCAGGGTGGGATATTTCTCCAGAAGCCTTATAAAAGACAGTTTGCTACCCACTTACACATTACATGTTCTTTAATGCAAAAAGCTGTTATTCAAAAATAACAAAGGAAGGCTGCTCCAAGAATGTAGAACACCCTAGTAGATCTCTACAGGTGGTGCTGGGGAGGAGGAGGAAGAATAGCATATTCTGCGCATCATCACACGTCAGTGTGCAGCATCCATCCGGATGATGTACCGCCACCCATAGTGCACCAGAACCTTAATCACACACCAGATATTGGTGGAAACAAGAGAGAATATTGTACAGCCTAACTATGAATATAAAAACAGTAGGTGATACGTGTTCGTATCATTATGTTGAAGCATCAGGACCCACACAGACCACAGATCGAGGACCGCTCACTAACAGATGCGGTTACCTGTGCAAAAAATAGCTTTCTGGATTTAAAGGAACACTTCACCCAGAAATGAAAATTTGAAAATCATTTATTTGTGCTGTTGAACACAAAAGAAGACATTTTGAAGAATGTAGGACAGCAAACAGTTCTGGGGCACTTTTGACCACCATTGTATTTTTTCCCCCTACGGTAGTCAATGGGGGACAAAATCTGTTCTTCCAAATATCTTTCTCTGTTTTCATCAGAACAAAGACATTTATACAGATTTGGAATAACTCGAAGGCGAGTCACTGATGACTGAAGTTTCATTTTTGGATGAAGTATCCCTTTAAGCTTAAAGGATTGTCTTTGGTGTGCCATCATTTCTGTAGCTGTCAAATCATGTCTGGACCACAGAAACCTGATTGTTTCTGACTGTTTGGCTGTGAAGTAATCAACTAAACACAGAATTTCATAAACACCATCCATGATAATAAGCAAACATGTTTGTACAAATTATTCCTCTGATTGATGCAGTTAATGATTTTAGCATCGCAAATGATGCATCACTGATGTTCTCTGCAAAACCTACTTGTTATGCAAAATAATTTTTGTAAGACTTGTTGTACCTCATTGAAGAGAATGTACAAAGTGCCGTTTCATGCATCCAGATGTTTAACACAATATTGTCTGAAGTACACTAAACAATGAAGTGTTAAAATAGATTTATGACAGTCAGAATGGGGTATGAACACATTAACATGGATTATATATTTTGTCAAATACAAAATGTCCGAAGCACCAAATTCATTTCTTCAACATTTTGGAAAATAATCGTTATATTTAAAGAGTTTCACTGGCCGCAACGGAGAGACAAAACTGTAACAAAGAAAAACATTGTTTTCAGACCAACCAAAAGCATCTGCCAAATGGTTCAACTGCCGATGTGCAAGCGGAAGGAGCCAATCCTACCATGGGTACATACCAACATCTGCCTTTCAGCAACTCAGTTTGAACTAATGGGCAAATATCGCGCCACATGATGAATATTCATGAGCCAAGCTGTTAAGTGAACATCAGTTATTCTCTGTGCTGAATTCGGTGTGCGTCAACAGAGTTGTTTCTAAACACCTTTATTAGTTGAGTGGTTGAAGTTGTATGTACACAGAAAGCTAGTTTTCAGTGGACATTGTAAATGACATGCTTCTCGTCATTTTGTTTATAATATTGCGTGCTTTGTATGTTGTTTTGAACAGGAGATTTGGTTCTGGATGAACTTTCCAAAATCTATGCATTGGCAAAACATGACTCTTAACTCTAGCGACCTCTGTGCATGAAGGGTTAATAGGGACTTTAAGCAACAGCTGTGGATGGAACGGCAACGCCGTTTTGTCATTGTATTGCAAATTCGTGACAGCGCTACCTCGTGGCATTGTACTGTAATAACCACGGGAGAATATAGTGTTTGCCATAGTGGTTACTACGTGACAAATTAGGTAAATAAAGGTTATGTTTAATGGCATGTGACGCTGTATTTTTAACAGAATATCATTCTACTATTAGTCTTTTAATGTAAATTGTGTTAATATGTTTTAAATGCAAGCTAATGCTATCGATTTTCTGTTTGTTAATAGGTCTACGGTTGGAGACAACACTTCAGGAGAGCAGACCTTGACATTCGACTTGCTCATAGTGGTTTGCGCGTTCGTGGCTACGCCAGTTTAACCGCCTACTTTCAGTCGGCGTAGCCGTTCCATCCGTAGCTGTTGCTTAAAGTCCCTAATATGTTCTCAATTGGTTCATTACTGCGGCTTTTTTACACAAAATATATTTAGCAAATTGGTTGCTTTCACGCTTCTCCTCATCGTTCTCTTTGTTCTCCTGACCACCTACATCTGCACCAAAGACATTTACTTTCCAAGGACGTTCCTTCCTTCCCGAGTTATTCTGGGAGGATTACGGCAACACTGACAGAGAGAAATGGAGACATTAGAAAGCATAAAGTCCAGCTGACCATTGAGTAAAAAATGAGAAGGAACAAAGTTGTGTGAGCAGGACGGAAAGGATATATTTCTGCAGAGAGAGAGAGAGAGGAGGAGTAAGGACGAGGTTTAAAGGACAAAGGAGAGATGGAGTCAGAGAGAACAAAAGCATGGGACTGTTGGATGGAAAGAGCAGTGTGCCAAACCTGAGTCCAATTAGAGTAGAAAATCCAGCGGAGCAGGTGAATCTGACAGAATTATTCTGTTTAAGTCTAAGAAACATGTCCAATTATACTGCCGGCTCTGCAGTGACACGTGTGCGTGTGTTTGAGTGTGTAGATCTGTTAACCACCCCCTCAATGCAGTGTCACTGGACAGTGGCAAACCAGCGGCGATACGGTCAACAGAAAGATGATCAATTACTAACCCTGTTCCTGTGGTCGTGAGCTGTCTCTAGCACGCAGTTTTATGACACACTCATCAGCACCGGGTCTCAATACTGTGTGTCCAGGGGCTATGAGTGTGTCTCTGTACAACATGAATCTGTTCGGCATTTGTGTCGAGATTTAGCTGCGCTAGGCTTTAGACAGCGCTGAAAACCATCCAAAGTTCTGCTCCTCTGCAGAATGAGTCCACAGATGGCTGAACCTCTCACTCTCTCTCATTCTCTCTTTAGTTGGCCACTCCAAAGCATAGCATTTCACTGCGGAAAAGGCATCTTTCGTTCTCATTCACACCGCCCGGCTCAGAAACAGAACATCTACAGAATCGGTTTCCAGCCTTAATAAACAGAAGCATCAGAAACAATAGAGCTATGTATTACGATGCAGAAAGACCTCAAATGATGTCAACTAAAGTAAACAGATCACCCAAAACACAAATGTGCTCACCCCCAAGCCATTATAGATATATTACTTCCTTTCTTCCGACACAACTAAGATTTTTAAGCTGTGTTTAAGACAAAGTATATCGTTCATGTATCTACCAATACTGTTTATTAACAACATTTGATCGATGTTAAACCAACAGCATATCGGCTGTAGCAAATAAGGCAAATACAACAAACAAAGGGTTTATTGATACAACGTTGGATAATCCAAAGTTAAACTTTGGTGATACTGTATTGTGTTACATATGCACACAAGGCCTTTTTAAGACGTGATCATAATAGTGATCTGTTTTAATGACAAATATATTTAGAGACAAATCTTGGTATTGGCAAATTGTTTGTAAAATCAGTATTCTGTAAAATCCGTAATCTGTGCACCTCTAATGTAAACTAAGTTAAACGTACTGAACTCAGAATCTAAACAAGTTACATATGGTGGCACACCTATAGTAAAACCTTAGTGTCTCGTGCTTCATGACTTCAACACACTAACCAATGATGATGTGATCAATGTGTTGCCATATGTGATTGAATTTCAACCTGTTACCACGTGTGTGTTCAGCTGAAGAAAGTCATGTACATCTAGGATAGCATGAGATAAATGATAATAGAGTTTTCATTTCTGGGCACCGTGCGATGAGTATTTTCATTAAGTCAACGTTGTTATTTACTCTGCAGTCCTTTCCATAACAGAATGCAAAGTATTCACAAAAGCCAGCACTGTTTGCAAACTTATACAATACCCACAGAAATGTGATGGTAAAAAAGATATATTTAATCTGGATGATTCTACACATTTCTAGTGTGTCTCTACAGTAAGAACGTGTGGTTCACTTCCGATGTTCACGGTGTGCAGCGTCAGGACCATCAGAGACCTTCTGTCTAAATCGACTGCACAGATCTTGTCATTTTAACACTGGTCTACTGCAATGCTTTGTTGGCTCTTCTTCCAGCTAGCTAAATCTTCAATCATCCAGAAGGAGCCGCATTGCACTTGGTCTCACTCCACTGCCTACTGTGCCTGTAGTTGCTCGCATCAAATTCAAGGCTTTGACATTGGCCTTCAAGACTCAGCACTTCCATACCTGACATTCTCCTTCAAACCTGAGTCCTGTCCCCTAATAAAAACAAGATACAAACTTTACATGTTGTTGGCTTTCTTTTATGTTTGGGCATACTTTTTTTGTTTACAAAAGAAATGTTTGGTTGTCTCAGGCACAGGGGGGCTACTAAAAGCAAAAGCTCAGAAATGCCACGGCACATTATTTAAAAAAAGTTTTGAGTAGGAGGGTAATAAAGTCAAATTTACTACACATAGTTGATTTTTTTCCTCATATTTTCTTAAGACAAACAACGAAAGAACGCTATGGTGATCCCAGATGGTTCTCGAAAGAGCTTTAGAGTAGCGCAGAGGAAAAGAACAACACAACACCACCTGTCTCAATCTGATTTATGAGAGAACAAATAAGGGCAGGTGTTTGCAGGGAAAGCTGCAGCATATTGTGGAGGCATAAGTTTTTAAATGCTGTGGAAATGACTCTGGATTGCCGGCTTCAATTTATTCTAACAAGAGAGCGCTATTTCTCTATTGACACCCAGTGCTCATGAATTATGCCTATATAACAGCAGAAGCTGTGAACAAATAACTTGTTATAAAGGCAATTAATTTTCTTATTGATTTTGTTATTTATAGGTATACCCCTTTTGCACATCAGTCATAGTATAGACAAAGAAACTGTTTCATTTATAAGCTCAGGCAGACCTGATTCAGATAGAGAGTTAGTAATGTGAAGAAAATGTGAGTGCTGCTGTAAGAATTACTGTCACAAAAACAGCTGGTTTGAAGTATATGTCATGTCCGTAGTACAAGTAACAGGTAGTAAAAGTTATGGGTTATTTTCAACCTTGTGTAGGGGTCAAAAAGGGACAAACCCTGCCGTTGGGATAAATTGATCCAGAATATGGTTTATATTTGATTCATCAGTTGGGTTTATCCCGTATTGACCCAACGTTGGGTTAAAACATTATAGAAAGTACATTTATTTTGTATCTATTACAAACATTTACTGAAAGTTTTGATACAGGAAAACAAAACCAGAGCCAAAAATGTGACATTTTCATGGGTCCTGATGCTCTTGTAAAGTAGTAGAAACATTCAGCCATGGTGAATAGCCAATGAAATATGTAACAAATTGATGGTTGGGCTTGAATGACAGAAAAGTATGTGCAAAGTAAGCTCTGTAAGACTTCCACATCAGAACTGTGAGGCTTTCAAAAGCTCTTTTGAGGTGCTCGGCTTTCATTGATTTGTCTAGATGATTAGCTGTCATATCCACATATTACAGGACACGACAGCTTCCAGCCATCACAATGGCTCAAAGGGACGTTCTTGATATGGAAAGTGCGAGTACAGACAATAAGGAGAAACTGAACAAGGTCACGGGTGATGAAACGCATCAAGTCGTTTCTTGAAGACATCAGAGAAGGGCAACAAGAAGATGAACCTTTAGACCTTCAGCCAGCACAGAAAGCAAGAAACATTCATGTATCTCTCTAGGGAAGTCTTTTTCGAAGCAATGAAAAAAGGCCATTTGAAACACCATCAGACTGAAGACATTAATTTCAAAAGATTACTCATGCTTTCTTTCAATCGCTTTTTTATGTCTTACGAAATTCAGCTTACCAGCCAAGGGAGGCGTACAAAATATGCTTGCGCGTCTACAAATGTGGCTGTTGATGGTTTATGGTTCTCTATGCTGCTAGTGTTTTTCTTCAATCTCAGTAAAACAAAAAAGCATCATAAATTATTACTAAATAAGCACTTTGGCTGTAAATCCATGAGAGTAGATGTCCCGCTGCTCTTCTCTTAGTGGGATATAGAGGAAGCGCGGCATGCATTGTTCCCTTTACTTCTTGCTAAATCGGAGTTATCTCAGTAACACTCCAAATAAAGTCAAGATCGCATACAGTAGGGCTTTCTAGTTTCAAGTTTCAATTTGAAAAATGGTTCCCAGTAAATATCAAAAAGTACAGTAACTTGTACAGAGTACTGAGAACACTAAAATATATCACCTGAACGAATTATTTCATTCCGAATGAAATTTGCCTGTAACTCAATACAAAATTACATATGGACACATATTTTGACTAGAACTCGAATTTGAGTTGGACCATATTAACGTATTTTGTTAAGTAAGATGCTTTTTATTTATTTTATCAAAGTTATCTAAAGACACAAGAAAGTCGGCAGGAGACATAACATTCATTCTTTTTTTGTGAACTTCTATATATTTAGTGATTCTGTTTGATGCTGATACGAACTAAAAATCTCTCGTCTGTTCTAGAATGAACATTTAATAATTGAAAAGCACGGCAGATTAATTATCATACGCAATATAATCATGAAATATACGCTGATTATTCCCAGAAATCTTTGTGCCTTCCTTCTGCAGGGATTCTTTTCGCTTGTACATTAGCAACAGACGTGTGTGGCCGTACATGATGGCAGATTAGAAAGGTCATGGATGCACGCTGCTGAAGGCAGAGTTATATCACACAACACTGTGTATCTTCCGGAGGGCCCCTGTGGTAACAGGCGGAGATTAATCTGCGTTAGAAAAAGATGAAGTTATTAACGTCTGCCATCTGTCCCAACCCCTGTCAGAATAAGATGAGACCCACACTGAATCCTTTAAGCTGACCGCAGACTATGAGATCTCGGTTCAGATGAATTAAAAATATCCATGGTGATAAGCTGTTGTTAGGACTCTGTCCTTCCTGTCTCGAGCTTTCTAGCTCCCTGGGCAGAGTCATGACATTGCCACGTCTTTCGGGTTTCTGTTGTGTTATGTGTGGAGACATGTGGCTTTATGTTGTTACTTAATGCCACGTGTCTTCCTGTTATGTCTCTCAGCCCCACCCTCCTATCTCCTGTAATTTTATTAGGGTTTCATTCCCATCGTCTGTTTTGTAATTCACCTCGTTAGGGTTTCATTCCCATCAGCTGTCACCACTCTCCCCATGTAATCACTCCTCGTTAGTGTCTCCCTTTATATGGTCTCAGTTTCAATCTGTTCAGTGTTGGTGCATTGTCTTTATCTATTGTCTAATGTTTGTGATCACTGGATGTCTTGCTGTTCTGTGGACTTCGTGTTTTGGATTACCTGTTTCTAAGTTTGTGGATTTATATAGTTTTTCCTGTAGACCACGTTTTGTCCCCAGAGAGGGAAGTGTTTGTTTTTCTAGTTTTGTTCACATTTAAATAAAATTTGTTTTATCTAACTCCTCGTCTGCCTGCATCTGGGTTCTGTCACGATATGGCTTGGACAGAACCCAGATAGGAGGGTGGGGCTGAGAGACATAACAGGAAGACACGTGGCATTAAGTAACAACATAAAGCCACATGTCTCCACACATAACACAACAGAAACCCGAAAGACGTGGCAATGTCATGACTCTGCCCAGGGAGCTAGAAAGCTCGAGACAGGAAGGACAGAGTCCTAACAGCTGTGTTAGGTAGATGTCACTTACTATTTTATCATCCCTACCCTTTGATTTCAATAAGAATGACTGTCTAGCTAAACACAAGGAAGTTTAGGAATACAGCTAAAAGTATTGAAGGACAGTATGGCTAAAAGTATTAAAAGACATATATTAACAGCATTTGTAAACCTATCGCAGAGTAAGCATACGGTACGAGTAAACATTTTCGAGGGTATGAAAACACTGAAGGTAAAGACGGATCTTAACCACAAAATTGGATTGCACCGTGCCACAGTGTTGAAAAGCTCCAGGATTCAACCTTGAAATAGCATACGTAGTCTCTGGGTATGAAACTGGGACACCTGAAGGTATTTGCTCATCCCAAAAAACGGCCTTATATACACGCCTGATAGATCATTCTGATCAAATATCAGGATCGTGTTACCTCTCCAGCTGTAGCAAAGAGTTTAACCGTGTATGACACTCCTCATCTAGAGCCGCCAGCTCACATCAGCTGAATAAGTGGCATTATGGACCCGCGCGATGCAACTTTACATTTTGCCAGCTCCAGCAGAGAAAACAGTGCACCCTGTAGAGAAAGCCTTTCTGTTCTGACGCTGAGCATCTACAGGCCCGAGCTGGGTTAAAAGTACAGACTTGAGATACCCTACCGTACTGTAACTTTTCAACTCACTGGGTTTATAACTCGCTGCATGAACTGACTGTATACCAGTGGCGTAGCAAGTCAGGTCCGGGCCCATAGACAAACATTTTGTTACTTAAATGTAGACGCGCTCAAATAGTAACGCAGACCCCAAAGGAGCACAAACTCCCAAGCGCCAGAAAGAGGGAAATATCGAGTATTTTTACACGCGATGTGGCCATAACATGTATACGATAATACAGTTGTCAAACATTACTCATATAGCTACTTACATCTGGCTCTTTCACTCTTCCAACCTCGGCTTCCGTCAATATGGAAAATCCCGCCTTCTTTCATATGTTTGGCCTTCTCAAACAGCTCATTCAGAGTCTATATATATTAAACTTCATTCCTTTTCGACATAGCAAGGTAAACAAAGTAATGTTGCACATTATGCATTATATAATAATAATAGAGTGTAAATAATTCAATGTATTATCCATGTATTTAATGGATTCAAAATAATTGGGACAATAAAGACGCCTGTTAACCATTTTCAGATATTTTCTTCATTTTGTTGAAAAATAAATGCTTGTATGATGTGATGTGTGATGTGAAAATGCAGTTCGGCGAAAAGAGGATTCGATTTTGTGTTCACATGTAGCGTCAGAACTACTTATCATGCATCTTACTCACTACGTCACTGGAGCTTCTGGTGAAGTGGCATTGTTTTTACACTCTAATCTGACTAGACCAGATCTGAGATCAGTCATCTAACATTAGTCATTTTCTACAGTATTAGTCGTCCATGAATAAAACTTACCGGGCCCATATGCACCTACATACCCTGCATACCCGGACGCTATGACACTGCTGCATACGTATATACAGAACTACTTTATCAGAGCAAATAAACACTCTTCTAGAAAATCTATTCTAATCTTGTAGCTGTGTTTTGGAACACGGTAGCTGGGTAGATTTTGGCCAATAGCTTGAGCATTTTGGACCATCAACAAACCGCCTACCAGCTGGTCATACCATCTTAAAGTGTTCGCACATGGTGACTGACAGATCAGCCTATGACCAGCTTGGACCAGGGAATGTCCAGCTACCCTTGGATTAAAAAAAATTCTTACAAGCATATGCAGAATATGTTATAGACAATGATATTATTAACACACACAGTATATAACTCTTCTGGATATATGTAGCTATATGTTTATAACATATTTGAAATGCCCATATTCGATTTGTATATAAATATATATTAAAGCATTGTATAGGATTTATTTGTATATGGTATTGCATGTTGTGACCATATTTTTGATGACCATTTGTTAACAATATATATATAATTTATATGTGCAAGTTTATTAGTCATATATTCATAAAATATATTGTTTATTATATATATTTAAATGATAAACATTTATTTTTAATTCAGTTTTCCGGGGGAAGAACTACAGATGAATTAATAACGTGTTCAGAAAAATGTCAATTATTGGATAAGTTACTTGTTGTAGAGTAAGGAATGCTTGATTTGTGGAGTTGATTTGACTTCTTGTCCATATGCGCTCTCATCATTGCAACTATCGTCGCATTATATGCTACACGCGAATGGCGGAGAGCAATGGCTGCGGCTACACAGTCATCTGCCTTGAGATGTTTTTCTTAGCAAGTGTAGGGATAACAAATGTGCCAGCACCTTCACATAAAGATTAAACGACGATTATTTTACAGACGGGCTCGAAGACAGACGTGTGGAGCACCGGATGAAACGCTCTTGTTTGAGATGTGCAGGTCATTTACTCTTTACCATACGCTTATATTAGAAAGTAAGTGACATATTCAATTCTATAATTGCTTTGCACAAAAGCGTCTTTTTTTTCCCGAAGTCCGAATTTTAATGCAGTTTTAGGCCCGCTTCTGAGCCGGATGCTGTTTGAGGTGAGCAGCGTTACTATGCTGTCTGATAAAAGCATTTCCTTTGATCCGATTCCAAGGAAGCTTGTCCTCTCACGAAGATAGAAGGAAATCCCAGGTTCAGTGAAAATATCAATCCGGCGTGGGAAATTGTTTTGAGAGAAATCTATGTTTTAAAAGTACAATTTTGAAAGTTAAATGTAATGTTATGTTTGAAATGATTTTAAGGAATTGTGTACCCTGTTTGTGAAAAGTGTTTTATAGTATTTTTTAATGGGTAAAGCAAAAGAATTTCTCTAAAAGTCATAATGAAATTCACAAATCTGCTAAGATGCAGGTGTATGACTTCAGGCGTGCTGTACATGGCAGCACACAGTTAATGATTTGTTTTCTTTCAAAGACAAATAAGGATAAATAACATTTCTAGATTACATGATCATTAAACTTGTAGATGCAGGTGTGTAAAAACATGGTACAGTTCGCTTTTTAGTTGATAATAAAACACCTGCTGCACAAAGTACTGCATAGCAAAGTTTATTCTCCTTAGTTTACAAATAAATATAGTTTTGCACATTTGTAAAACTAGAAATGTATTCATGCTTGTCAGCAGCATTGGTGAGTTGTACAAATGTCTACCATCATTAAGGTAGAGACTGCAGATACTGTGTCCAGCAGTTTCAACAGTGATCCACCGCCTGGGCAACTGTCATCTAATTCTGTCTTTATTGGCAAACAAAACCCAGAGCTGTGCCAGCTGTCGTTCATTTGCGTTCATTCTCAGCATCTCGCTCTGGTTCCAAATCACCCATCCCGTGATACAACAGCTGCTCCAGAGGGCCTGTCTCACTCCACCAGCTCTGCCAGGATGCTAATGTCTCTATTATTCCATTCATCTGCCGCATTAGGGCCGTGATTTCTCTCCAACCACCCTGATTGTGTGCACTGTGACCCTGGAGCCCGTGGCTATGGATGTCAAAACTTCATAGGAACATTCAGTCACTGGCTAGATCGGGCCTTTGGGGGATCGTCTGGTCAGAAGCCAAGGCAAAAGAACACTGTGGCTAATGTTGACATTGTTTAGCTATGGGTTTTACACTGACCCTTGATTCCATAGTTGAATGAATCGTAATGAACTCATTAGGGAGACAAATGTGGACTTTCTTGTTCAATTTCAGGTGCCAGGTTTGCAAAAAGAATTATACAATTTGACATTTCAAAGCAAAATAAGAGTGCGTTCATATTTGTAGTTCGGTTCTTTTGGTCCAGACCGCGTTCAGACTGGCATTTAAATAGCGAACCTAAGGATATCGAACCCTAACAGCTTACGTGTAAAGTCGCAATGTGATTGGACAGTTTGATTCATATTACACAACGGAACTTACCGGAAATCCCAAACAATTCTGTGTGCTGGCTTATACATGCTCACTGTATGCCTGCGCATGAGGGTTTTTTAGCAAGTCGGTCACTCGCAAAGACCTCATGAAGTGTTTTAAGCAGTCAAAACGGCACCAGGAATTCCTCCATTACATGTGCAAGCACAGATCTAAAAAACGCTCCTTTTATATTACCAAATAACTCGATTTTTTCGGGTCGTAAATTGTTATCACTTCCTCTTTTTGGTTCGGTTCGATTCCAACGGTCCGTGTTGCGTTCATATTTCAACAGAGTTGTTTGAAAGTGGACCGAGACCCATCTTTCCAGCGATCTCGGTCCGCTTGTTTGCTGCGCACCAGGGTTCAAGGTGCAGCGTTCACACTTCCACAAATAAACCGCACTAACAGAGCAATCGCACCAGAGTTCGTTTTAGTCGAACCAAACATGGCATATGTGAACACACCCTACAAGTTAGAATGTCTGGACCAGATTGCAGTTTGTTATTGGCAAGAACTGCTCACTTAGACAGGAAGAGAGTGTAAAGCAGACCGGCATGCAGAGCAAACACAAAAACCTGGGTAAAATTACTAAATACCATCTCGACATAAGATTACAATTCATAAAACACTTTGTAACATATCGGAAATAAAGATAAACCAAGCCGCACGGGGGTATTAAAGCAGCATCGTAAAGCAGTCATAGAATAGTGCTTTATCATGATTAAACAATGGAAGTTGACCAATCGTCATCAAAAAGCCTATCAATAAGACAAATAAACTTGTTTGACAAACAAAACACAAAGCTGGAAATACAGTCCTTCTTGTACATGTATAGTTTAATCTAGTTGAACTGATGCTTAGTGCCTCAAACAAAACTCAAGGATTCCACCATCCTAGCAAACTTTTACATATCCAGTGACAACTTTAGTTCTTCCTCGGAGATGCTCATTGTATCAACCCAGTGCTTTGTAGATTAAACTACTTTTTTCTGTTTCCAGTAACCCTGTTACTCCCAAGAGATGTGTAAAAACAACCCAATTTCAGATAGCTCTTGCCACTTTTGAGTGCAATATGCGTCAGTCAAAGTGTGTGGGTGTACAGACTTAGACTAAATGAACACCAGTCGAATGTCAAGTGACATGACCTCCTACCGACCATCAGTTCCATTCTGTCAAACTCTTTTTAAAAAGCATTTTTACTTTTTGACATTTTGCGATTCATTCGTTTAAGCTAAAAGACAGAGGTGATAATGAGACAAGCCTGATTTAAACTCACGTTGTCTGCATGAGCCTCATACATTTTATCAAAGCACATGTACAAATCTCTAGGCTCCCGACCTGAAGCATAATTTGAATCTGGAACATCCTCAAAAACAATGCAGTAATGCTTCCATCACAGGTACTCCTGAGACCTCACATGCAAATGAGACGTTTTTTTCACAGTGGTGACTGTGGGCGAACATCAAAATTCCAAACATGACAGACAAAAAAACAACAAGCAAGGCCATATAAATAGATTCTATAACAAGCCCTGATAAATAAAAAGTGATGTTCCAGAAGCCTAAAGGAAGAAAACATGACAAAGACCCTTTGAGCGATACAATCAGTAAGGACAGCTGGCTGCCCCGCTGTGACCTGTGTAAATACCCTGCAGGGCATGCTGGTCCACGGGACTTTACCCAGCCTGATAAAAGAAAGCTTTGGAATTGAAAAGGATATCTGACCTCTCTCATCTAACATTTAAGTGTCTGAATGATCAATGGACTTCCAGACATCAACAAAAACATGCATTTATCAAATCATTTACTATTTAGCATTTTTATTGCTGCTTTGCATCTTCATTCATCTGAATAAAACTGCTGAAAGAACCCTACATTCGTGACAAACTTTAAAAGGATTTGGAAATACAAGCTCTTTTTAAGGAAATGAGTGGTGCTTTCCTTGCATGCTGGAATGACTGCTGCCAATGGTTGTCCTACCAATGCATTATTATATTTTGTTTGATCATTTTCAGCACACCTGGTCATAGTGATTTTGCCAAGCAAGAAGCATTTCTAGATCAAAATCCTCTTTTGGTTCTGGAATACAGTAGTCATCCTGAAGGTCTAGGAAGGTCTTTTTGTTGTTTTAAGGCGCAACGCAACATGCATGTTTCAGACAGATCAGAGGACGACTCTGAATCTGCTCAAGTGTTTCCTGTTAGGTGTTCATTGTGCATCAGACAACAGAGTCTACCTCTGTGTCATTTTGCTTATTAATTGTCATGGTCAACAAAAACGCAGATATATGGAAGACATCACAAGCTTGTTATCTCTTGCCGCTATATTGTGCCATGCCTGGTCAGCAACAGCATTAATATAAAAAACAGCATCAGCGACACTTGCTATAACAAACCCCATTAATAAGTTCACACTCCCTACACTCGGCTTGGATATCCATCCGTAAAAAAAATTCAGCTGCTCTAAAGTTCTCACATTTTGGAAATGAAACCCCATGCTAGTCTGCCAGAAAACTGCATCTGAAATCTTTGGAGTGAACCCCTGTGAGGCCTGTCACCATCCCAAACTCTAAAAGCCATCTTCATCGACAGTATGAGGTTGAGCGTGTTGTTAAAGTGACAGAGCGACATCACAGTCTCTCCAAACGTATTTGACATGTTGTGATTTGCACCCGTAATCACACGGGACGGGAGAATAAAGAGGTGACACGACAGCATCACGTAAAAGCATGCGAACGGAGCTCATCTGCATTCTGCGCCTCAGGTGAGCGTGCTTAACCGAGTATGCCGTGAAAAAGATTTCTCGCGAAGGAAGTTTGATGAGATTTTAATCAAACATCTCTTCATGCGGAGACTTAGCGTTCGAGATTAAGCCGACAAAGCCGACGCGTGGTATATTGACAAAATGGGACTTTTGCACAACAAAAGCTGCAGCTCAAGCCTCATAAGTACATAATTAATCGTTTTAAATGCATTGCATTTTTTTTACAGCCACGCTAATTCCACATCGTAAAGCCACTCACGACCAATCGCCTAAATCAATAGAGTTCAATTAGCCTTGCTTGGACATTTTCAGCCGTGTATTAAAGGTGCGTTATGAAAGCCTGTGGTCGGCTGGATAGAGTTCTTGTCCTCACGAGGCCAACGAAAGGTGAGAAGATGGGAAAAATGAAAGGCAGCCTGCTCAGTACGGACAGATTAATTTGGTTTGCAAGCTTGGAGAGCGTTGTTTTCACAAGGGTGCCTTGCTTTAAATGCCACCTTTCATAGGCAGCAGGGTTAGAATGAATAATTAAGGTCAGTATATTCAATTACAGACGTGAGATTGAGAAACGCGGTTCGAACGATCCGCACATGAACGCAGCAGTCAGTTCTGCTGACATATAATAGTATTGACATGTTCATTTGAATGTATTGATTATATAATATACTGTGCATGTTTGAGCATTCTGGGAATTGAAGTGTTCATAAAATAAAGTACTCTTTCTGTGCCATTGACAGAATGTTTCATCATTTATGAGCCAATGCTAACTAGGACAATTGAAGATTTTGATGTTATACTGTAGGGGGGGCGCTGTTACCCACCTTCTAAAAGAGTACAGCATCTACAGATCAAAAAGCAGCAAATATTGTGTTTTGATCGTCGTTCTGAGTCCGATCTGGACAAAGTCTTTAACAAAACCACACTTTCCTCTGCTATTAGTAAAAATGGTTGTATTTTTGAAGAAACCTTCACATTTGAGAATGAAGATAATAAAATATGATAACAGAATAACGTTAAGGCTCTTTCATATGATATATTATATGTTCTTTTATTTGTAGAAAATATTTCTTGCTGGCTAGCAACTTACAAAAACGAGTTCAATTTTATATGTGAAAGAGAATTGTGGCTCCTGTTAGCAACTTGAATGGAATTGAGTGTGTGTTCACACATGGCAGACTTGCTTTGAAATAATTGAAATAATCTTCTGAGTGTTTCATTTACTGCAAATCCACTGTTGTCCATCTGTACATGTCCTGTTAGCTCAAAAGCACGTAACACGATGTGTGTTTCAGCACCACAGAGAGACACCTACAGTACAAGGCTGAAGACACACTTCCACAGGCAAATAAAAACCACGTCATGACACGCTGCATTAATAATGACTGTAAAATATGCAGTGTAGGACAGGACAATCGCTTGAGAAGCAAAAATCGGCACCTGCTGTTATGATAACCGCACCATAAAATATGAATGCCTTATAAACTGTCAAATTGACATTTATATGGTTCTGCATTTAGCTTAAGGTGGTTTGCTGGTCTTTTCTGGGGCTCAGCTAGCGACACCTCTGGTGCCAAAGGCCCAAAAACTAAACCGGGCCCGATAAACACTAAACCTGACAGACCTCATCACTGGAAAGCTGCTAAGTGGCCAGCATTAATGGCGCTTTTCTACTGCATAGTACTGCACGGTACAGCTCACCTTTTGGGGGTTTACACTGGGTACAGTACCTAGTACCTGATACTTTTTTTAGTACCACCTTGGTTGAGGTTCCAAGCGTACTATACCGATACCAAAATGTGACGTGTTTATTTGCAACACATGAATACGCATTTTAATACGTAATATTGGCATTTAGTTATATGCTTCGTGACAGTAAAATAGAGATTGAGACCCTTAACGGAATGCTAAATGCTACATTAGCTTACCCTAGTGCGCCAAATGATCGTTGTCTGCTGTTTGCTGTAAGATTTCCCAAACTACTCTGAAATGTTTTGCAGTATTATGTTTTCCTGCCATCCGCCATCGATATGCTCCATATATCTCCTGTGTTGTGCGTGTGAATATGTCACGTTCTCAATGATGTTGCGGCGATAAAACGATACGTTTATAATAGCGGTACTAAACTTCTATGAAAAAGCAATGTATCCCGAAGTGAAGTGACCTGTTAGAGTTAGCTGAGTCGTACTAAACCTGACGGTACCATGCAGCGGAAAAGCGCCATTAGTTTATGTTGTGTCTTCCAGCAGAGATAATAAAAACTCCACACATTCACACTTTTGGTGCTCATAAAAGAGTAAAGTTGTACTCCTGTAAATAACAGCTTTATAAAGCTGTGATCCTGATAATCGTGCCAATGTGTGAATCTGGATACAGTGAGCACTTTTGACAACCTCAGCAAGTAAGAGAATTACTACAGGTTGCTATGTAAAGCACAGAGTCCTATAACAAGAATATTTATGGTGACAGCTTGAGCGTGTAAATCTGGGATACACAAAACTGGGAAATCAAGCCGTGGTAATTACAGTACCTTTAACATTTCACTGCACTTCCCACTAATGAATAGGAAATGATTGGATGGCAACTACTGGCACACGAGCTGTTTCTCAAGTAGGAATGCAATCATGGTCAATGGCTTAGATCCAAACACATCACAAAACACATTAAAACTTTTAACAGTCTATGAGAGAGACTGTCATTAAAAGCCAAAGGGGCATAGCATTTCTGCCACGTCACTATAAATGAACATGAAGATGTGAGGAAGCATCTAAATGTTGACAAAATCAGACTTACACAGGACACAGAAAACACAACAACATGCTGTAGTTTCTCGAACGTTCAGTAAATCATGTTTAATGGAATATTTGGGACACAAAAGAAGATATTTTGAGAAATGTCTCTGTGTTTTGGTCTCCATACAATGGAAGTCGATGGGTTCGTTGTTTGGTTGCCAACGTTCTCCAAATTATCTTCCTTTGTGTTCTGCGGAAGATAGAAAACCATACAGGTTTGGAATTACATAATTGCGAGTAAATGATGAAAAGAGTTTCACTTTGAAACAAACTATCCTTTCGATATGCAAACACGTTTGTTAATGACATTTAATGAGAGTAAGTACCGGTCACAGATCCCCTATCTGGCCGGTGTGAGTTCTATTCAGTGCTAGGCCCAACCAGCAGGACAGAGAATGATCTGTTAGCGCTTATCTTCCCAGAAAATCTCTGTTACAATGAAGCCATTAGGAAATATCACAAGATATGGCCTTATCAGAGCACACTGTGTGCTATAACCGACAAAAGGGTCTTTTAAGTCCACACACTCGACACACAGGCAGAACTGATGGAGATACGAAGAGAAAAAGTCAAACAAGCGAATCAATATGGTTTAAATTCAGCGAGTCAGATCAGCAGATCTGTGGGAGCTTGTTGGGTAGATGGGAAGAGCCGTTCACATGAGGCCTGGAGTTCAACTCCTAATCTCTATTGTCCACAAACCCATACACTGTGCTCACATCCCTCTGTGGTTGTCCCGGCCAGAAAAAACTTGAGAAGACAGGTGCAAATGTCTCTGAGCTCTTGGGGAGTCATTGAGTCTGAATAACATTGAGTTTCCTATGTGCCCTGAAAATGAGAATGATCAAGAACGAGTCACAGTCAGACAATGATGTGATACTTGCACAGAGTGACTAACTATTAGCAGTTTTAAAGTCTTCTAACTGTAAGCGAGTATCTACTTTAAAGAGTTCCCATCTCGCCTTACACTGAAAACCGCAAAGACTAGAGCACCTCCATGTGGCTGCAGAGACTTCAGCACGTTTTAGATCGAACATCTACTGTTGGAAGAATCTGAAGACACATTTTAACTTGTAATAATCAAAATTCTCAAGCATAAACCTTTTATGTTAAAGAGCTTAAATGGTAACCATGAATACAACATATGCTTACACATGAATTTCTGTACATTTCATTTGTTTCGAAATGGATGAGTTGGAGCAGAGAGTGAAGGAGAAATAAACCAAAAGAAACCAGAACAAATTGTATTTTTTCGTGAGAAGAGATATAAAAAAATACTTTATTCATTCAGTCTTCTTCAATTTAACTCAGCTTATTTCAAAATAACCTACTATAAAAGTGAACCTACTATAGACAAAATCAAGGAACCTTCTCTCCAATATGAAACTTTAATTTCAAGCTGGGAAAAAGGAGTGTGAGATTTAAGAGTGCGTTTACACGATGAAAACGGAAAGGGTTTTCCTTTGCGTTTATGAAAAGTTTCACGTACCCAGGACAGCGATATCAAAATGATCTCCATTTACACGGATCTGGGGAACCTGCCCTGCCTGGCCGGTGGATGGCGCTGTTTGCGCTGTAAAGAAACCCTTCGTGCCTGCGCATATATGCATACCCTTATTTAAGCTAAAAACGCGTTTAATACACTTTGTCGGCTTGTAGGATGCTTTGGATAAAAGCGTCTGCCAAATGCGTAAATGTAAAATGCGTGTGTGCCAAGGCATGTTCTGTTTTTTTACACAACAACATCGCCATCCACTGGCCTGCGTTTTCCTGGTTCCGTGTATATGCAGACGGTTTTGATACGTTGTCATGTGTTCGTGAAATGTTTCTGTTTTTCATCGTGTAACATGGCCTTAGAGAGAAAGTGGACTGTTGAAATCCATGAAATCATTTTATAGTCATGTGATAAACAGGGGTCGTACCATACACGATGTTGCAAAATTACCGTAACTAATATCAATCTGAGGAACTACTATATGAATTCAGTAAACATAAGAACATTTTGTCCGAAAGGAAAAGGCTTTAAATGAATGACTAGCTCTGCTACAAGTGTAATCGATTTGATATTTATTACTTTTCATTAAATGTGTATGTAGACCACCACATCTGTGAAAACAGCACGTAAGCAATGCACAAACACTGACAGATTATTCTCTTCTTTGTGCTTTATTGAGTTATCGCACAAGCAAAAACAATGACAATGACTCATGAGAACACAATGTGTTATATGGTTAAGGAACTGCTGTAAATATGGTAATGCATGAACAGTAATAGTATCATATAATCATTATAAAATATGGCCAATATGTATTTTTATTGACATTCTTTTTTTGTTAAGTCACGTTAAAAAATCAGCAGTTGTGTGCTGAGTTTTTTTGGGCTTATTTAAAAATATAAGTTGCTTGTTAGGAAAATCTGACAAGCATCTTTCTTTCTTTACATCTATGGTCACCATTTTACTCTCATGCACTGATTGACACTGTCAGATTACAGCTAATAGCCAATCAGTGCACAAATATAAATTCTGTAACGTAATTTGTCAAAACTTTTAGCCCCTCTTCCCCTCGTTGGAGAAAAATCAACTTCATTCAACGCGCAGGCGCGTCACGATGTATTCCAAGCGGCGATAGTAACATGGACATAAATAAGACATGTACATTTTAGCAAAACAATGGCACCAACAAAGTGGTCCAAGTATGGAAAAATTACAACAAAGACTGGGAAAAGAATACACAACTTAAAGACCGGATATGCCAAGTGCTCAGTGATCAATGCAAAGCGATGTGCAGGTAATTGTTAAAAAGAGATTCGTGCTCACCATAGACAACATGCAAACACAGACAAACACATGAGGAATGCTAAACCAGTTCCTCAACACGTCTAACAGATATCGGCTTCTGCTACAAGTCAAAAGGCTGAGCTTCAGCTAGCAAGCTATATTGCTCGCCACACAGCCGTCAGGTTAGTTGATCACTTGCGTGAATTAGTCAATTCTGCCGTTTGCAGATTTTTAATTTAAGTAACCTCTGCTCTTCATTTGTGGTTCCAGTTTAATATGTTGCATGCTTGTATTGTAATAAATAGTAAATGATAAATTAGGTCGATCATAAATAATCAAATAATATTGGGCTTGTTTTTAAAGCTGAGGTTGCGTATTTGTCTAAGCAACTATGGTCTCACCGGATCTCAGATTTACGGCGGACGGTGATCGCTTTCGCATCTGTTCCTCGTACAAATCGATCGTTTCGCATTGGTACCCTTCATATATCTTTATTTTCAACAACATTGTGACTGCTTGCATATTGTGTTTTATATTACGATAAATACACTGTTACATCACTTGCTCGAACTGCCTGAACAGCGTCATGTAAACGCAATCATCCACGAATGCAAACCCCGAAACATCATCATTGCAAATTATATCCAATATTTAATTTCACATCGACGGTCAAATTTGCATGCACGTAGAAAAATGAAAAGTGACACCGAGGAGCGCTGACCGAGCGTCAATGAGTGACAAGTCAGGAGTGAGAAAATCCTTAAGTTAGTCATTCCCCTTAAAATTTCATTTTCGTATATTGTGGGGTATGGCCCATTCAAATCTATGCTTTAACGAATTATTTTGCATTATTTAATCAAACCTACGTATACAGAAGCCTAAGCAATGATGCTAAAGCTGAATGAAGGAGCAGAATGTTAAAATGACTTCTGAGAGGTTATTAAAACAGAACAAATGCCCCATTCTTCACAACACAATGTACCCATCTACAGAGTACAGTTGAGAGTTTACCTGAGAGGACAGCCACACGCGCAAGCGCACACACACACACACACACACACACACACAACCCCAGGCGGCCTGTAAGAGGAGTGAGGACATCTGCTCCATCACACATAATCAGCCACTGAGAGATTTGCATATGCAAGAGCTCCTTAAATGATGCATCTCACAGAACACCTGCAGGGGTGAAGCACTCATTCATGAGTGTGTTAAAAACCTTCAACCGCCCCCAAAATGGAAACACGTTATTATAGAAACAGCAGTGTGCTAGCCCGACTTTCAAAAAGAAACGCAGAAACAATGCAAGAATGGGAACGCAACACTTCTAGCCATGCAAGCTCAGCACATTCTGAAACACAATTGATAACAGAGCCTTAGTTTTAAGTATTGCTGCAGAGGGCATCTACAACAGACGTTTAGCTTAAACTGTCTTCTCTGGTCAGTTTTCTCTTTCAGCTCACTATGAAGCAAAAGTTAGAAGAGATGCATGGCGGTCGATACTTTATCTTATCGAGTTGCATGTTGCCTGGGATCTTTGAACTTAGAAGTGAAACCTTACACTCCTGCTATCCGTTCTCGTCACATATTGACGTCCGGTCAGCGCCCCTTGGCGTAATTTTTGAACGTGCAAGGTACCCCTTTGGCATCGTTTTTCGATGAGCGGGGAACTGCGTTGCCGAGATACCTTACTATTCTTAAGCACCAGCAGTCGCAACCATTGCCGACTGGATGGGGCGTGTCTAGCGACGCAACAAAGTTGAGAACTTTATGCAAATGAGGAGCGACTTTCGGAAGTGACAGCCAATAGGAAGATGGCAGAGCTGACATGATCCCTCTCCATCTCTTGTTGCGACGTAAAGATGGAGGAGAGACTGGTCAGCAATTTACCACTAGCGACCTGCACCGCCACCCCTGGCGACATGCAGCGACAAAGTCGTTTATAAACTAAATGCGGCATTAGTATTTCATATTTTTTTGTGGTATTAATATTTTGGAGCACACAACCCCACCATCACCCTAACTACTTCTCAACCATTTAAAACACGAAGAAAAGTACAGTAACTGTGTTTATTGCACAAACTGACCATACGATCATGGCCTTAACCCTACCGGCTTAAGCGAGCCAGCTCATAGATAGGCAAGACATCTTACATGCGATATCTCTACAGTCTGCAACACCGTTAGCAGACTACGGGGGTTGTGCTCTAGGGTTCGGGCCGTTTCGCAACTGGGGACACTCAGCCTAGCGGGGGGGGGGGGGGGGGTGTTCCGGGAATGAACCGGCGAGCTCGGAGCCCGCTCCCCGGACAACACGTCAAACACGCATACCTTTCATACTTCTGCTAACCTTTATAATCTGCATAGGTGAACTTGTGAATAATGTTTTAACTGCTGATACAACTATTGTTACAATTTTAGGTTTCCAGGAATATTTGCATGTCCACAGTAAATGTGATAAACTACAAGACAAGGCAACAAAACTATAGTTCCGATAAGTGAAATTTGGTCTGAGAAAAGCTCTAGCGGAATTTGTTCGCAAAAGACTTGCTATATTGCTTGCTGATATTTTTTATCCACTACAATGATATTCATTTCACTTTTTAAAAATGAGTCAAGTGTCCAAATAGGTGCCCAAAACCAAACCAACAAAATGAATCAACACTGTCATCTAGTGGATGTATAATGTCCCCCACCAAATGCTTTGATTGATATCCTTACAGTTTTCTTCCAGCATTTTACTGCCATTAAACAGTTTTCAATTTAAAGTCTAAACCTAAGTGTAAAAATAATGTGGTCATGGAAAACGAGTTTGTCTCCCTTTTGAAACCCATCATTTTCATCTCACCTCTTGGCTTGATTCAGTCTGCTTGGCTTTATTATCCATATCAGACAGTGCACTCTTGTTTAATAGGCAGTGAGCTTCCTCTCCTAATACCAGAGATGATTTCCTGCCGTGAGCAGTGAGTATCAAGCTCCGCTTTTCTGTACAGCATCCAATGACTGTGTATGTGTATATTCTGAAGTCATGATGTATATTCTGAGACATCTATGAATGTCTCTGTTTACAGTGTGATAACCTTGGGTAACATACAGCAGTGCTAAATAAATCCATGTCAAAAGTAGATGCAATCCTGCAAGTTAAATTACCGTTAGTTGCTCTAAACGCATATGATCGATTACTTTATGCAACACAAAAGGATAAAATGTTCTCTCTCTGCCTTTCCATGCGATGGCCATGTGAATTGTAACCATCATGGTACTTTTTGACCATTTTTCAGGCTTAGCAGTCTCTGCTGCATTAACATGAATCTTCAACTGCGGATGAGCGAAGCATTTGAGCCTCAAAACAAGTGTGTTCAATTACAATTCTTTATAAGTGAAAGCCCAGCAATACATCAGCACTGAAATAACTGAGGACACTGCAATGATGTTAAATCCAAGAACAACATTTTTCAGAGGGATGTTTTGCTAATCATTATTGAATGATGGAGTGAGAGAGAGAGAGAGAGAGAGAGAGAGAGAGAGAGAGAGAGAGAGAGGACCGTTTCTTGGGTGAGGAACACAAGCATTTATTCTTTCATGTGACATTCTTCACCCTGAATGCTTTGATGTACCCTAGCCTTCATATCGCCAAGATCAATATGGCCATTACCTAAATATTTCACATTTCAGTACCGCACAACAGAAGGACACACTAAATTGGCCAGACCATCTTTTCAGTAAGCCATCTGCTCCCTCACCGGACTTAGATAAAGGTGGTAAAGAGGCTGGAGATGTCAACCAAAGAATAGAAGTAATAACAATTATTTAAGGTAGAGGTGGGCATGATGACCACCATCTTGTAGACAATGACTCATTATCATGGTAAACTACAAAAAATAATCCGTAAGTAACTCAAATAACAATATGCTAATGCACATTTGTCTGATGATTAAATGAATTAAATGCTCAGTTTATAATTCTTTTTAGTCGAAAGACCCAAACCATAGGAGAAGATATTCGAAACACACAAATGAGTCTGTAGTCCATGCAAAACAGCTTCGCAATGTGAAACAACTGAGTTACATACAAAATACCGAATATTTTAAGACTTTATATGTAAACAAAACGTCATTTCCAATATCCGACTTTAGAGCAAAAAAAATATTCAACAAATTACGTTCAACATACTTCCACAATATTTATTTCACCACATCAGCAATTTATCTGAACCTTCTGAAACTTCTCGAGTCTCCGAATCTGAAATGTTGAAATGGGTTTGTTAATATGGCTTTTAAATGAATATAACAATAAAAAAACTGAAATCACCATCTTCACAAATGATAACTTTGTATTACATAACATTGATTCATTGCATGAGATAAGAGGACATTCACATGTCACATTTTCTTTTCGAAGCCCTCAGGAAGCAAACACGTTGTGGTGCATTGGTGAACTGCTGAAAAGTTGAGATTTTTTTTATCTCTCTGAGTCATGGAAAATAATTGGTCGGTCTCTTTTGTGAGAGTGCTTGTCCATTGAAAACAAAGAACTAAATAATGCGAATCAGGTGCGAAATCTAAATGAAAAAAGTCAAAGTTTTAAAATAAATCTAATGATGCGGTTCAGTGGAAAAAGACATCACTGCATCAGATGTCGGACATCACTACGCTCTGCCTCTCGCCTTACCTCAACATCTCGAAATCCACACACGCGATGAAGAATAGAATATAACCTTATTGTCACTGTTTAGGAACAAGGAAATGCAGTTTAGCAACTCTTCTGGATGACAAGGTGAACAATTATAAAAAAACACAATTATAAAGTTCTAAGAAAAATAAATAAAATATATAAAGTTAAATGTAAGAGCAGTCAAAGACCTATATTCATAGACAAAGGCATAAATAAACACAAAAAGTTTATATTCATATTAAGTTGCCGGTTTCGCTGCGTTCTGTTTACGGACATGATGTAATGATGCCCAAACCCAGATTTTCCCTAAAACCAACCCGATCCCACCTATAAACTATAAAAAACATTATTCTAATCCTTCTGTTGTGAATGAGGGTTAGACTTTTGAACACTGATCTGCATTATTATAACAAACATATATACTCGAGTATTTAGAGCACAGTAAAATCTCTGTGGGTTGACACAATTCTGCCATCTTGCATTACATAGCGTTATAATTCTCAGCCCGTGTGAGTGTGTGTATTGGCACTGACGGAGGGCCGCCTGAATGACATGGAGAGATTGAGGCTGCTGGAGCTTGACTGTGTTTGTCTAAAATCCAAAGGGTGAAATTAAAAGGCCCTGTTATTCTCATCCAGTCCTCCGGCCTTCTGTTACAGCCTGTCAGAGTAAGAAACTGTTCTGATTGACAGCTCTATACACCCAATGCCTTCCCTCTGAGCAAACAGAAGGTTCTATCATTGTCATGGAGTTACCGGCCGTATCCCACAATATGACTGTCAAACATTTCCCGAATGTCAATTTTTCTAATTGAAAACCTCATTGAAACACGAGATAAAGTGTGTAAACGAGCAGGCATGAGATAGGAATAAAGGTGCTATATGGCACGCAAATTAGATATTACCATGATATTTGCACATGACAAAAAAGACAGTTACAGAACGTTGTATTGTATTGTATTCAGTACACTGATAAAAACGCTGTAGTATCATGGTTTCAAAAAAACGACTCAACTACAATTCTACAGCATGAGAAACAGTGCATAAAAGCAGACGTATAATGTGTTTGGTGTGTTTTTTGTGATATCATAGCTGTATATGAGTGACGTGAAATGTACAGGATATGAGTTTCTGTCTGTGACTTGAGTTGCACTTCACTGCTGCAGGTCTGAACACATCAGTCAGACTCTGCCAAGCTTTATTACTTCGGTTTCAAGAGCTGCCAGCCATCCTGCACACAGCAAAGTTCACTGTTATTATCTAGACTCGCAGATAAAAGGCAACATGGAAAAAAGAGAGGCCAAAAACAGACACAGGGAAAGAGTGAAAGTGAAAGATCTGCGTAGATGTGGTTCAGGTCAACAAACCAAAATGAAACTGCACTCAATCCACAGCAATAAGAGCTGCGGTCCGAGAGTGAACTCTTATATAAACTCAGTTCTATAACCTACAGACAAATACTAGATACTTAAAAGCTTCAACCTGCCACTTTGTTTTGGTTTAAAAATCATCAAATATGAGCTATTGGGCAAGTCTTCTTATACAATGGTACAGTTAGCTTATAATAAGTTGATTTAGGGAGGCTGCACTCTTAGAAGGTAGCTGCCTATATAAAAAATCGACAGAAATAAATCCACAGTCGTCCGTTATTATACCATTCAGAATCAATGAGAAAAAGATATTCATGAACACAAGTGGGTGTGAGAAATAGCAGCCACAGCCTTCAGCCACAAACTCAAGCAACTGAAAACAACAAAAATCCAACCGTTTTAAATGTTCTATTCATTTGTGACGGTCGTGACCTCGTTCTTAATGCTTTTGACTTGAAGGCGATTAAATTATCCTTAAAAGTTTGGCAAGAGTTTGCTCTCGCTAAAATGATGAATAGAAACAAAGATCAATGCATTTAATTCAGGATAATTCATTTCTTTGAACATTTATTTACATTTTTTTTCATTATATATTCACCCGCCAAGAGGTAAAACTTCAGTAAGTGACAGGAAAGCAACAGGTCGGGAGTCAATATTGATTTCTGAGAGCGGAATAATGACTTAAAGGGCAGTGGGAATCTTTCCCGAACTCAAATCCCCACATAGAGAATGCCTTAATCTTGTTTTTCATGTTTCTCGCGCTGCATTTGACACCACCTGTCATTTACCACTGATATAACAAAAATCTATATATTTATAAATTATTTCATCCTAATGCCAGGGTGAAGAACAAATACCGGGATGCCTAAAGGCAGATGTTCCAGCGAAGAAAATAGGGACACCTAAACGTAATTATATTCTTTACATATACCTTTCCTGACATTTATTAGTACCTTGTTTCTGAGCATTAAAAATGTAGTTATTCTAGTTAGTTAATATTCTACACATCACACAGAGGTGTTTTGGCAGCACGATGCCGGTAGTTTTAATGTCAATTTAACGCCTGATCTGTGTATTTACATACAGTACATTCTGTACAAAAACGTGACGATATCTTAGTTCAGTGTCACTGTAGTGCTTCGAAAGGAAGAGGTGGAGTGAGCCGTTGGTTACAATTCACAACCTCACCACTAGGTTCCGCTACATTTCATATACTGGACCATTAAGTCAGAGCCTACACAACATCAAACCCGGGGTCTACCTCACTTACAGACTTCTCAAATAAAAAATGGAAACATGGAAACTTTTGGAGCTTGAAATTTATTGAATTTAGTTCGGGGGACCCGATGATCTTTCTTAAAGATGAATGAGTCTGCTCACAGAGAACAGGTGAGAGATGTGCTGGAATGGGCAGCATTGGTTTGTAAATGAAATGTTTCAAGCTAAAGGACCAATGTTTCATACACAGCAAGAGTCTGATGGAATATTATGTGTTTTACATCAAACCTGTCACTTTTGCACCACAACGCCTTCATTTCAGGTCCCTGAACATCTAAAGGATGTTCATATGACTGTCAAGCTCTTTTTCAAACATCTTCTGACACTGAAGCTGAAAGTGATAAACTGCACTGGCTATACATTACTTGACAACTCAGTGAAATGCTTCACATTAGCATTCATCAATCTGAAAACTGACAGCAGTCAAATGAAATATTACTGAACCTCAACCTGTTTTTGAACCTTAAGATGTGTATTATTCATCAACTTCCTGAATCCTGACCCAATCCAAACACTAATTCTGCTTATTAAGAGCTTGTCACTTGAAAGCCATTTATAACAATACATGACACAAAGGCAAAAAAACTGACTTTTCATGCAGCCTGATGAAATGAATCATTAATGCGTAACATTTTGTCACGATCGAGGCGAGACATGAAGGACAGAGGACCCAGGTGCAGACAGTGGATAAGGGGTTTAACAAGAGACTTTAATAATAATAACAAAACAAAAACCCACGAAGGGGTAAAATACAAAGGCATGGCGGGTATACAGGAACATGGACTAACTACACTGGACAAGACTAAAGATAAACATTGGTTTATTCATCATCGCCGGACGTCTTTTTAAAATGTTTAATAAGAAATAAAGCCCTTTGTCAAAGAATGAGTCTCTCTGGGCAGATAACAGCAAAGCCATCACTGAAACTTTCTTACCATGTTAGAGGAGCCGGCGGCATCGATCTGTTGTGTGGAAATTAAGACAGACATGATTGAAACGCTCGTATCACTTCCTGTCTGTCTGCCGAAGCTGTCGTTCACTCAGACCCCACTCGTGCTCGCAGACACACTCTCCAACAAATCAATGGTCGAGTCGCATGAGTCCTGTCTTCAATATAACACTGTGATGACGGCTGGTAGAAAGAGAGTCTGTTTACTGCTGTTTCATACTCTACTGCTGTCCCTCTCTCTCTGTCTCTCTCACACGGTTTCTCACTCTCTCAATTTAGTCTCATGTTGATTTGTCCTTCCTCGTGCTTTTATTCATTTCAATACTGTACCTCACCTCTTCACAACGGAGTTTAAAGTTAACACGAAATTAAAAATCACCTTATTTGATTTCTTAATAAACTTGTGTAATAAATCTGTTAACTTTAACCTTCATTAACCATTTGGAAAACACGTGTGTGACACATCTAGTTAAAACCTAAGTGAAACATAAAGTAAGAGTCTCCTGAGCAACAAAAAGCAATAAAATAATTTCTATGGCAATCCCTGAAGTGCTATGGGACATTTTTGTCTGAATGTTCATTTTTCAGTAAGTAGAGTAGAGTAGAGTAGAATCGAATAGAATCGAATAGAAAAGAGAACATTTATTCTATTCTAAATATTTTGAATATGGCTTTGTAATGTGATCCATTTTATATCTTAAACAAAGTTAATTTGCATTTTGGCAGAAAACCGATTCGCTATTCCTCCAAAATAGTGTATTTTTCCCTTAACATATAGGCACAAGCCAAAGACCAACAGACAAACAACTTATTTACTGTTTTAAGCTTGGCCTTTATGCTTTGTCGTGGTCAAACTGAGTACTATTGAGGGTCCAGAAATAACATCAACATTTAGCATTTAACATAAACTGGTTTTGAACATTAAGGGTGAGTGAATGATAATTTATTTTTCTATTTTTAGGTGAACTATCCCTTTAATCCTTTCTTATTAAATACTCTCCCTGAAATGTCACATCAACAAAGAAAACGGACTGCGAATGTCATTTCATGTTGACTCGCCTCTTCATGGAAGATTTCATTGGTTTAGGGCTTCAGCTAACTGGAGTTTAAAGTTTTGAGAAAGCAGGCACTGTGGGAGACCACGAAGCCCAAACAAGAACACGCCAGGCAGTCTGGAACTTTCTAACACGGAAAACTAGTGAAGTGCTTCGCTTGCCTCGACCCCCTCCCAGCTCTGCTTGAGGATGTGAGTTTGTTGGTGCATTTCCGTCCGTTTCAGTGTCTGTATCCCGGCCGACATGGAATCAATCTGATCATAGTTATTGTGAGGCTGTGATCTCTATGCGGCATGTCTAGCGTGCTATAAATTACACTTGCTCCACTGAACACCCCTGCTGCAATCCTCAGAGACACTGCTTTATTTGTGTAGCGAATAACAGCCACAGTGTCAAAGACAAATCCAATGGTTTATCCCCACAAACTCTTTCAGTTCTGTGTCGCGTTCCAGAGGTTCAGTGCTGTGCCAGAACAAACCTTTTGAAAGGGGACATGTTTTAGAAGACTGAAGTCTGACACAGACTACTAGCTGTCAGAGGTTTTTTAAAGAATGTGTAGTGAAAGCTCAGAAGATCCAGAGAGGTGCTGGCATCAAGAAAGACGCTTCAGCCCCTCTCAAAATCATAGTTTCTCATTGACAGCAACAACTGTATGAAGAGCTAAAATCTCCTGCTTAGATGATTTCTCCTAAGGTGATTTTTCATCCATTCTTTGCCGAGGTAAAATCTGACATGGATTTCACAGTTGTCACCACAAGAGAATAAAACAAATTTCTTGTGAATTCCAAGACCAAACCCAGCTGGTCTTAGTACTGTAGGTTGAACTTTGGTCCTCCAAATCTGGCAAAGCTGACTAAGATACCCAGCCAGCCTATCTTGAACCACATTGACCAAATAAAATGTGTCAAAAACCCTCTAAAACCAGCTTCTAAAGTGGCTGGTAGACAAGCTTAGATTTTTTTAGCAGGGAATGATCTGACGATCCATGCTATTCACAAAAACGTTATGTGTTTCTGAAAGATTAACATTTAAAAATAGATATAAATTGTCCTGTTGCAATTGATTTCTTCATTCTACAGAATGAAGTCTCCTGAGCTGTGAAACAACAGAAACAGTCTCCTTTGGGACTCTGGCACATTCGCTTCTCTCAAATGCAACTTTGTCTTGGTTGAGAATATGATTTGTTAGTGGAAAAATGAATCAATTATGATTATGATGGTGCATGGACCCAGGTTATAAATCTATCAGAATGGATGGGAAACAAGCTCATGCCGAACACTCGTAGCTCGTCCATCTTCACAGCTGACACAGGTGCCGAGGCAGCACTTTACACTGACACATACAGACACGCAGCCAAACATTTCACAATCTGATGGTACATCGTTGAAGCATAATGGTTATGGACGAGTGATACACTGCATACTATAATGTAAACACTGCATGCGAAACAAAGTATGCAGCAATAGACATTTCAAACAGTAGCAGCCTACATTTTTGTCACGTGACAATGTTTCACATTAAATTGGGATTTATTTTTTAAATGTTTAAAATTTCATTGACCGAAGGAGGGACTCGTACACGCTTCAGAAAATGAAACTTCTACGCATCGCTGTAAACCCGAATGTTCAAAGTAGTGTAAACTACTAGAGTAAAAGTAAAACTTACTTTTGAGGGAATTTAACTTAATTTAAACAAGTTAATTCAAGATGAGTTGTTGAGAATGACTTTCAGTTCCCAGCATGCTTTGCGTGGAACTGCATTAGGAGAGTACATTTTGAAATAAAGTGTAATTTTGTTTAGCAAAGAAAAGCCTTTTTAAGGACGAATGTTAATATATCTTGGATATTTAGAATTGTTTGTTGTATTTTTGCATTTGGGGTTACATCGATTCTTTTGAAAGCATAATTGAATGGGCAAAACCGTCTATAAAAAATATTGATTAAAATAATTAAAATACTGTAAAACTAATTCATTTTATGAATAGTATATATTCAGATACAAGTAACTTGTAATGTGTCACAGATATGGTGGAAGAACCCAAGGGCAGGCAGCGGTGCAGTACACGCAACTATAATGCCAATAAATAAAAGACCCACAATGGGGACAACATAAGAAAACAAGACTTACACTAAAATGACAGGAACAAAACTAATAACACCGCATGCAACACGACAATGTAACCCAATAAGACAAGGCAGGGTAACAAAGACATGCGCATACAAGCAACGTTTGCACCGTGGTATATTGCAAAAGTAGTGCAACGTACACGCACAGGACATTAAATAGGAAGACTAACAAAGGATAGTTAACAAGGGACAGGTGTCTGGAATGAAACACCGAAGGGAAGCTAAACGAGGAAACGAGAGGAGCGAGGCCAAAGACGAGACCGAGAGAAAGCATGATATGGCAGAACCAACAATAACATGTTCCTATCCGCACAAAACATGAGGCTCTGCCATGATCCTGCCACAAGACCAAGAAAGACATGACATGATGAGGCAAAATCAGGACAACTAGTTACTTGAGTAGTTCTTAGTTTCATGCATACTTTTTAACTTTTACTAGTCATTTATAAAATAAGGACTTTTACTTTTCCTTGAGTAACAATTTATCTAGTTACTTGTACTTTGAGTAAAGATGCTGGCTACTCTACCCACATCTAGTTACATCACTCTATGTGAAGGCTGTTTGCTCATTGTTGATGCAGCTGAAATGTTTAGGTTGTCTTAACAAGACCTTTCTTTTATTTAACTGTTCATAAAAAAGGCTAAGTATATACAGTGTACTGTATATTTTGCTTTGTTCAAAATTTTTGTTCAAAAATTGTAATGATTATATACACGCACGCTTTCACCAAAATGAGACAATTCAACAGTCCCCCGATGATGGGTTTATTTCATTATTGAACAAAGGCTCCCCAATTCCCCACTTCATGAAGAGGAGATGAATTAAAAAATGAACAGGTTCCCAGAGGCCTGCAATAGCACTGTTATCTCGCTGACGTTTGCCCCAAGCATGATGAAATGACTCTGTATCCATTGCTCCACTTCAGCTAAACAGATGAGAACAAATCCAATGATGTAAACCAGGCTAGATGATATTAATGTAAATTGTGTTTGTTTGTTAGCATATCTATTCATTTCTCTGAGCGCCTGTGGATTTGCTGCTTGTCAGTTTTTATAAATGTTTATAGACGTTGTGTGTGTCTATTTCTGAGTGCATGTCCCCACACAAAAACATGTTTGCAGTGCATGTTTGATACTGTCTAATGAAAAAATGACAAAACATACCAATCATGTTTTTTCTATTGAAGGCATGTCTGTCACAGCAATTCAATTTTTGCAGTTTCTCGCACATTCACCTACAAATGCAGACCTGCCACAATCACAGAAAAATGCGTCAAGATCTATTCAAAGAGAGATGTGAGGGTGGTGAATCTCACAAAGAGGCTCACGGTTGTTGATGCGTGTGAATGCCAGGCTGTCATTTTTTTCGTGAATGATGTTTTATCTGTGTGCTGCTGTACGTATTTCTCATTCTAGGACGCGGGGCATGAAATTATGTAAACAATATATTTGATAAAATCTTTTGCAGAAGAGAAAGTGTGTGCATTGTAAATGGGCATATCCACAAAGTAAAGGGGTACTCCACCCAAAAATGAAAATTCTTCCATCATTTACTCGCCCTCAAGTCTGTGATAAACTAAAAGAAACATATTTAGTCAAATGTTAGCACCTGACAGTTCTGGGACACTCTTTTATGTATTCTGTTGAATTTAGGAGAGCAAACTGCTCTGGGGCACCTTTGACTACCATTTAAATGTTCCTACTATGGAAGTCAATGATTTCCCAGAAATGTCAGTTCAGTGTGTGTATAAAAACAGAAGAAAGAAATATATTCAGGTTTAGAACAACTTTGAACGACTTTTCTTTATTGGGTGGAGTACTTTTTGAACTACATTAGCATAGGGGTTCTCAGATAGTGTGGCTTATGAGCCAGAACAGGGTGGCAGGTGTGTTTCGGTAGGATTCAGAAAGCAAAGAACAAATTATGTTACAATTGAATTGTAAATTATAATGAATTGGTAGAAGCTAAACATGACAGATACCAACGTGAATACTGAATGTTAAAAGAACCAGAAACAGAACTATGAACAGAATAACAAAAAAAAGACAACAGGTTTCACTGTTAGAGAATAAGAGGCCAGTAAATCACGTTTCTGCTGTTGTTTCTGTATTAACACAATTACAAATGTTCCTATTCATCCTCTTGGTTTTGTATGTTACTAGCGTATGTAGTTCAGAGTAGTATTTCTCCCTCGCAGTATTTGTGCAATAAACAATTGTGGCACCGTGTTGCATTTCTTGACTCATAACATCTGAGTCCTAAAAAAAGTCAGCTGATTATCCACAAGAATTACGACTAGAAAAACTAGTAAACATGGAGTATTTTTATTTCTCTGGGCTTTAAACACAAACATCAGACAACATTGGTTTAACGGTAAAAAATATAAATTAATTTTACCCACAAATATATACAGTAAATAAAAAAGTGAAATCAATTTGAGCTCCATTTCGCAATATCTTTATATCTCAACGTTCTCTAATTTCATACAACCCCAGTGCTGAGTCTGTGTACAGATTTCCCCGTTCTTAATAACTTGACATTCTGTGCGTGACTGAACAAATGAGATAAGTGATGTGCGTCCTTTGAACACCCACAAGCTTTTCATGCCAAATTGGTCCATTTCTCATAATAAAGGTACGTCTGAGCAGGGTTCGGCAGTTATATTTTATTGTGCGTTATTAATAGGACTGTATCAGAGTGTCAGAAGCAGCCAGAATGAAAATAGATATGAAAAAAGGATTTGAACTGAAGACGAAGTATCAATTTACCAAACATCCAGGGGTGACAGAGCATGTGTGAGTGTAAAACCATACACACACTAGACATTTATAATGAAACACAATAATGTTTATCTCACTGTGGCTCGATATCAAATAAGGCCCTTATTTGCATATAAATGAATGATTGTCCTCTACCTTCAAATTATCAGAGTATTTCATGAAAACAAAAAAACTAAACCTGCTCCTTCATACTTTGAAAGGCCTGTAAAAAGAATCCTTAAAAGAGCCAGCAGGTTTATAAATAATACATAACTGCGTCAAATAAAATCTTTAATGCGGGCCTTGGCTCGGTTTATGTGGAAGGGGCTAAATAGTTTAGGCTGAGGAATTCTAATAAATAATGATTTATAAATTATAATAACTACTCCCATTTACACATTTGGATTTCCTTCTGGTAGATTTACAGTATGCCCAATTGTCCAGTACTGAGCTGTTGTCTTGTCCAAACTGGATTATTGAAATGCGCTTCTGGCTAAACTTCCTGCTTGCACAATCAAACCTCTCCAGATGATCCAGAATGCGGCGGCAAGAGTGGTCTTCAATGAACCGAAGAGAGCTCATGTAACTCCGCTCTTCATCAGGTTACACTGGCTCCCTGTTACCGCCCGTATAAAGTTCAAAGCTTTGCTCCTCGCCTACAAGACCACCACTGGGTCTGCACCATCGTATCTCCACTCGCTAATGCAGACCTATGTTCCTGCCAGATCACTGCGGTCTGCAAAGGAACAACGACTAGTGGTACCATCCCAAAAAGGAAAAAAGTCACTCTCCCGTACCTTCTCTGGATCTGTTCCACATTGGTGGAATGATCAACCTGCTGCTACAAGATCAGCAGACTCGGTTGCCATCTTTAAAAAACGCCTAAAAACGCATCTCTTCCGTCAACACGTCGCTGATTGATTTATCCTAATTATTTTCCCTTTCTTTCTTCTCATTCAAAAATTATTTAAATAAATACAAATAAATAAATAAAAATACTAACCTCACTATTCTTAGCTTTGTATACTGTGCTAGGCTTTAATGGACTAGTTTTGATGCACTTATGTATTTTGTTGCCTTGCTTCCAATGTTTCCTCATCAGTATGTCACTTTGGATAAAAGCGTCTGCTAAATGACTAAATGTAAATGATTCAAAAGGTTCTTCGATGCCGTAGAAGAACCTTTTGGTTCCTTTAACATCTGAAGATCCTTTCTGTTTCACAAAAAGCTTTTTTTCAGTGATTTTTTTAACTTCTTCAGATTATAAAAAAAAGTAAGAAAGAGATGTTTCGTTAAAGAACCTTTGACTTAATGGTTCTTCTAAGGCATCGCTGTGAAGAGTCTTTTAAGTACTTTTATTTTTAAGAGTGTAGTAATGTACCATGTTAAATTAAATTTAGAATATATTTACAGTTTCTGTTGCTATTTAATACATTTTCCACTTAGTTGTTGCATTGAAATGCATACTGTATAATTCCAAAGCTTTTCTGTAGCTCAGTGGTCAGAGAATGGCACTAGAAACATCAAGGTCAAGAGTTTGATCCCAGGGATTGCACATACTTAGAAACAAATGTATCAAAGCAGCTGTACCCAAAAAAGCAAAACAAAAGAAAAACACACGTTAGCCAAAAAACTAACACTGGACACCCGAGGAAAAAGTCTCATGATATATCCAGAACGTGATGCATGATGGGATACACTTAGCCCTGAACACCGAGCTGCTCAGTAAGGTGACTTTAGCAGAAGCACTGGTGATGCCAGAATATGCAACCCAAGCCAAGATCTTGTCTTATGACTTGCCAACTAGGCTCAATCACTGGAGCCAAATTGATTGATTTACATCATCAAAGTATAAGAGCTGTGGCTCAGTGGATGGACCTCATGCCATTGACGTATGGTCACCCCCGCAGCGGGGTTGTGAGCCACTGAAACTGATGTTAGATTTGCCCGAACAAGTTTCTCACTAGAAAAGTCACTTAACGCAGCATATGTACCATGAGATGCTGAATTCACGCAGACATGTGTATGTGCTGTTATTTACACAGGATTTCCAAATAACAGGAAATCACAAGCGCAAACTCTGAACGTTATTTTCATGTACAGCTGGCTGAAAACCAGACGAACGCTGATTGACAAGATTTGTTGACAGCTAGATGAAAACGCTGTGTACTCTGCCAAGATGTTTTGTTTACGGGATTCTGTCATGTACAAAGGCAAAATAAACATCCATCAGTATATAAATATAATTGATAGATTCAGTGGACTAGATTGACCAGAGACTGGTTACCCCGATCAACTCTGAAAAACAGATGACCAAAACATTTTGTAATTGGATTATAGAACAACATATGGAGGTGGTCAAAACATATGCATCACATTTGTAGTGTAAACTCAAATTTGTTTTGATGCATCCCACCTACTCAATGCCAGTCAATTACTGCAAAAACATCCAATTAGAAAATGGTCCACACTGTTGCGGAAAAAGTAAAGAGACCGTTCCAAATTTTCATTCAATCATCATTTCTAGATGTATTGTGGTCATTCCAGTCCAGTGTATGTTGAATTTCAACAAAATCGAACCTTCTATTGTTTTCACATGTTTCTCCAGTTTTCATTTTCTGCATATTAATGCAAACAGACATAATATTCTTATTTGAAATTTGGGAGAAACATTGTTAGTTCAGAGAATGTGTTTCTGCAATATTTCGTGAACCTGAAATGGTCATTAATACCTGATTAATACATTAATATCTGCATGACATTGTGACCCAGTGTCATGTTTTGCAGCTGTGACTCTGGCTTGAGGCACCTCGACCCTCTAATTCCTGTCAATCTTAACTGTGGTATGTTTAAAAAGGCCAATTACTAAAGTAAGAAAATCACAAAGAAGTTCAACAATCATACTACCCCAGATTCTGTTAAAGAGTAAATATTTTGTGATTTTTAAGGTCTTGGGTTTATGGAGTGTCCAACAACAAGGTATACAAACACTTTCATTTTCTAATAATAGGCTGTTATTATTACCTTACTTCTTGACTCACTCTCAAATGATTTGTTCGGTGATCCATCGGTCGAATCCCCTCCATTTTGTCAGAACACTCTATTGGTCAGATGGTCTAGTCTTCTGTGATTGGTCCACCGTGTACTGCGTCGCAGTGTCGAAAATGCCATGTAGGCAGGCATTGCACAGACGACTAGTTCGCGTGATTCAGAGTAGACTCCTTTTTCCCCAAGCCAATAACTTAGTTTTTCGTTATCTTTCAGCTTTACAACTTGTCAGCCTGCTAACATTCACGCACAGCAACATGACACACTGCATGGAATGTAATTTTAAAGACATAATATGAAATATGACAATTACAACGGTCTTTAAAGTTACTTTAAACTTTCATTGTATGCTAAAAAGGCAACACTTGCTTATGTTTAGTGACGTTAAGCAGATCGTATTGTATGTATTATCGTGAATGTATTATTTCCTGAGCAGCATATGCATTCAAAAGCGATGACTGGAATGACATGCAGTATGTGAAGGGTGTTCATATCGGCCGGTGTAATGCCCTCCTTCAGAGGATTCTGTCACCAAAAGAGTGTTTGTGTGCCATCATCTGTAAACAGCGCTTGCTCTGTACCACTGGAATCAGGAAAACAACAAACAAACAGACAAATGAGGAAAAGGGTGGCCGTTAAAATACTGAATAATTGCATCTGATCAGTTGGTTAATAGCTTGTATGAGAGGATACTTTTTGCTGTATGTGATAAATGACAGGTGGACTATTGTGTTACAGATATGAATGAAAACCAGCTTATTGAGGAGGTGAGGTATTCATTTTTCATTCACCTGCTGGAAGATAAAACAGCCCATACAAGAAGAAGACTCCTTTGACTAGTAAGCATCCACCTCATAATAACCCACAACACCCTTGAAACTACCAAAGAAATGCCACACAAAACACCTTGGCAACCAAATAGGAACATCCTAGCAACCAGCCAACGGCACACAACACATTCGCATAATAGCAATGACCACATTCAAAGACCATCTCATTTTCCTTTGAAATCTATACAATTCTAATCTCTACTCTCTTTTTTGCTAATACACAGTTGTTTGTTATTGTCATTTTCAATAGTTAGGTTTAGGCATCCATCCATCGATCATACATGTACTCTGTGGATAGGGCTGGATCCTATCCCAGCCTGGACAGATGGCCAGTCCATCGCAGGACTAGCTGCGGCCCGAGCCGTAAAAAACCTCCAAACACAAAATAAATGAATTAAGTGACTGAGATCTACACACGACTAGCTTTGTTCACTCTAAGCATACATCTTCAAGTTTGATTGTAGCAGCCTGAACAGAAACTAAACCAGAAAAACTCATCTCCCGTGTGACAAATAAAGCTGGACATGAGAGAAAGGAAAAGTGAGGAGCAGCACTCACGCGGAGCTGCTTTCCCTACGGACCAAAGCGCCAAATGTTTTTCTGTGCTGATTGGATCCTCACTCGGGTACTCATAGTGACCCGAGTGACTCATAGTGACACTCGGGTACCCGAGTGACCCTAGGAGCTATGTTGTCGGGGGCTATATGCCCCTGGTAGGGTCTCCCAAGGCAAACAGGTCCTAGGCGACGGGTCAGACTAAGAGTGGTTCAAAAACCCCTTATGATGTTGGAAATAACAAGGACCGTGACGTCGCCCGGTATGGCGCAACCGGGGCACCACCCTGGAGCCAGGCCCGGGGTCGGTGCTCGTATGCGAGCGCCTGGTGGCCGGGCCTTTCCCCACGGGGTCCGGCCGGGCTCAGCCCGAAGGAGCGACGTGGGGCCGCCTTCCCGTGGGCTCACCACGTGCGGGAGGGACCATAGGGGGTCGGTGCGTAGTGGATCGGGCGGCAGTCGGAGGAGAGTGCCTCGACAGCCCGATCCCTGGACACGGAAGCTAGCTCTAGGGACGTGGAATGTCACCTCGCTGGCGGGGAAGGAGCCTGAGATGGTGCGTGAGGTTGAGAGGTTCCGACTAGAGATAGTCGGGATCACCTCTACGCATGGCTTGGGCTCTGGAACCACACTCCTCGAGAGAGGATGGACACTTCATCACTCTGGAGTTGCCCATGGGGAGAGGCGGCGGGCTGGCGTGGGTCTGCTTATAGCCCCCCAGCTCTCCCGCCATGTGTTGGAGTTTACCCCGGTGAACGAGAGGGTCGTTTCCCTGCGCCTACGGGTCGGGGTTAGCTCTCTCACTGTTGTTTGTGCCTACGGGCCGAACGGCAGTGCAGAGTACCCGACCTTCTTGGAGTCTCTGGGAGGGGTGCTGGAAAGTACTCCGACTGGGGACTCCGTCGTCTTACTGGGGGACTTCAACGCCCATGTCGGCAACGACAGTGATACCTGGAGGGGCGTGATTGGGAGGAACGGCCCCCCTGATCTGAACCCGAGCGGTGTTCAGTTATTGGACTTCTGTGCTAGTCACAGTTTGTCTATAACGAACACCATGTTCAAGCATAAGGGTGTCCATCAGTGCACGTGGCACCAGGACACCCTAGGCCGCAGGTCGATGATCGACTTTGTGGTTGTTTCATCTGACCTGCGACCATATGTTTTGGACACTCGGGTTAAGAGAGGGGCGGAGCTGTCAACTGATCACCACCTGGTGGTGAGTTGGATCCGATGGCAGGAGAGGAAGCTGGACAGACTCGGCAGGCCCAAACGTACTGTAAGGGTCTGCTGGGAACGCCTGGCCGAGTCTCCTGTCAGAGAGATCTTTAACTCCCACCTCCGGCAGAGCTTCAACCAGATCCCGAGGGAGGCAGGAGACATTGAGTCCGAGTGGACCATGTTCTCCGCCTCCATTGTCGAAGCGGCCACTCGGAGCTGTGGCCGTAAAGTCTCCGGTGCCTGTAGAGGCGGGAATCCCCGAACCCGGTGGTGGACACCGGAAGTAAGGGAAACCGTCAAGCTGAAGAAGGAGTCTTATCGGGCCTGGTTGGCTTGTGGGACTCCTGAGGCAGCTGACAGGTACCGGCAGGCCAAGCGGACTGCTGCCCGGGTGGTTGTGGAGGCAAAAACTCGGGCCTGGGAGGAGTTTGGTGAGGCCATGGAGAAGGACTATCGACTGGCCTCGAAGAGATTCTGGCAAACCGTCCGGCGCCTCAGGAGAGGGAAACAGTGCCCTACCAATGCTGTTTACAGTGGAGGTGGGAGGCTGTTGACCTCAACTGGGGATGTCGTCGGACGGTGGAAGGAGTACTTCGAGGATCTCCTCAATCCCACCGTCACGTCCTCCATTGAGGAAGCAGAAGCTGAGGGCTCAGAGGTGGACTCGTCCATCACCCAAGCCGAAGTCACTGAGGTAGTCAAGAAACTCCTCAGTGGCAAGGCACCGGGGGTGGATGAGATTCGCCCTGAGTACCTCAAGTCTCTGGATGTTGTGGGGCTGTCTTGGCTGACACGCCTCTGCAGCATCGCGTGGCGGTCGGGGACAGTGCCTCTGGGATGGCAGACCGGGGTGGTGGTCCCTCTTTTTAAGAAGGGGGACCGGAGGGTGTGTTCCAACTACAGGGGGATCACACTTCTCAGCCTTCCCGGGAAAGTCTATGCCAGGGTACTGGAGAGGAGAATACGGCCGATAGTAGAACCTCGGATTCAGGAGGAACAGTGTGGTTTTCGTCCAGGCCGTGGAACGCTGGACCAGCTCTACACCCTCTACAGGGTGCTGGAGGGTTCATGGGAGTTTGCTCAACCAATCCACATGTGTTTTGTGGATTTGGAGAAGGCATTCGACTGTGTCCCTCGTGGCATCCTGTGGAGGGTGCTTCGGGAGTATGGGGTCTGTGGTCCTTTGCTAAGGGCTGTCAGGTCCCTGTACGGCCGGAGCAGGAGCTTGGTTCGCATTGCCGGCAGTAAGTCGGACTTGTTCCCAGTGCATGTCGGACTCCGGCAGGGCTGTCCTTTGTCACCGGTTCTGTTCGTAATTTTTATGGACAGAATTTCTAGGCGCAGCCAGGGGCCGGAGGGTGTCAGGTTTGGGGACGACACGATCTCGTCTCTGCTATTTGCGGATGATGTTGTCGTGTTGGCCCCTTCAAACCAGGACCTTCAGCATGCACTGGGACGGTTTACAGCAGAGTGTGAAGCGGCTGGAATGAAAATCAGTACCTCCAAATCCGAGGCCATGGTCCTCAGTCGGAAAAGGGTGGCTTGCCCACTTCAGGTTGGTGGAGAGTTCCTTCCTCAAGTGGAGGAGTTTAAGTATCTCGGGGTCTTGTTCACGAGTGAGGGAAGGATGGAACGGGAGATTGACAGACGGATCGGTGCAGCTTCTGCAGTAATGCGGTCGATGTACCGGTCCGTCGTGGTGAAGAAAGAGCTGAGCCGCAAGGCGAAGCTCTCAATTTACCGGTCAATCTACGTTCCTACTCTCACCTATGGTCATGAGCTTTGGGTCATGACCGAAAGGACAAGATCCCGGATACAGGCGGCTGAAATGAGCTTCCTCCGCAGGGTGGCTGGGCGATCCCTTAGAGATAGGGTGAGAAGCTCGGTCACCCGGGAGGAGCTCGGAGTAGAGCCGCTGCTCCTCCACATCGAGAGGGGTCAGCTGAGGTGGGTTGGGCATCTGTTACGGATGCCTACTGGACGCCTTCCCCGGAAGGTGCTCCGGGCCCGTCCGACCGGGAGGAGACCCCGGGGAAGACCTAGGACACGCTGGTGGGACTATGTCTCCCGGCTGGCCTGGGAACGCCTCGGTGTCCCCCCGGAAGAGCTGGAGGAAGTGTCTAGGGTGAGGGATGTCTGGGCATCTCTGCTTAGACTGCTGCCCCCGCGACCCGGCCCCGGATAAGCGGTAGAAAATGAATGAATGAATGAATGAAGGATTGGATCCTCCAGGCTGTTTCAGTCCCCTGAGCTCACAGAACGGCAGTGGGAAATGACTGTCTCTCTCTCTCGGTCGTGTTGCACATGGCTGGGGCTGAGATGGGGGTATTTGGAGAGACATCGTTCTGTGTAAAAGCTCTCTCTTCAGTTACAGCCTCATCTGTACGGATGTGGGCAGGGTTCACAAACAGCTGCTATTACACCCTTCTCCCTTCTTAGACACACTCTCACAGGGTCGAAACCCACCCTGATCCGTTCCCACATTCAACAGAGAGCCTAAATGCTTACTCCATTCTGTGTCGAAGCCCATGTTAAACATAACATGATGTCATTTTATTTTAACACCCTCCCCCATCCACCGTCAATGGCTCGCTGTAAAAAGAAAAAGGTGTTTCATTTTCAAGTGTTCAACCCTGTTGTTCCAGCTGATATCTTGTGTTTTGAGCGTGATAATGTTGAAGGACTACACTTTTGTCTTGCACACAGCATGATGGAAGACTATCCAAGGTTGAATAAACAGATGAATTCACCAAACTACGTGTTGCTATTTTGAAGAATCTGAAATAGACTGCGCCAATGACTGACTGAAACCTGGTCCAAAGTCAATGGCGCAATATGTTTTTGACTATTTAAAGAGCGCGTTAGTAATATGCGCCTATATAGCGTTCTGCTTATTACACACACAGGGACGCGCAGCAGCACACAACATGCCAAATAATACAAAAATGGATAACAATGTAAAAGATTATTATTAAAAAAATAAAAATCTGGCTTGTCCAATGGATGATGTAGATGTGTTTCCTCTCTAGAGAAGCGTCCAGTCTTTGCTCTTGCAATTTCCACCGTGTAAACGGAGAATCCGCCATGGCGCGAACGCACCTGGCTCTTCAAGGGAATGGGCGACGAGACTCTGATTGGTTTACTGCACCTTCTGCCCAAAACTCACCCATGTCTCATTAAGAGAATACGGACAAGCCTCTCATTCGTCAAAATTTTTTAAAAATAGTTGTTTAAGCATGGCAAGCAACATGGTTTAAAGCCCATAAATAGAATGAAATGTAATTTAAAAAAATTAAAACAGGTGCACTCTTAAAGAAATGTCAGAAGTTTGTAGCACCAGTGCAGTTCACTTATAAGACAGTTGGGAATGCAAAACATTCCAGGTTCCCTCTTTCTTTTTTCCTGCAATTCCAAATATGCCTGGGTGTTACAGTTTACTATATAAATCTATCATGCAGCTACAGGGGATGCAGTAATTTCCCTCCAGCTGTTGCTGGGTAAAGAACAAATGCAACTGTGATCCAACACAACCCCTAGGATTTTCTATTATAATATTATGCTCTCTGATGTGTTACAGCAAACAAACAAACACAGCATGCAATTTTAGTTTAAATAGACTTACACTCAAAAATATGTTTTGTACTTGCGTCCAGTTCGCCCTCTTCCCAGCATGCACGTCATTAATATTCCTGCATTATTTGACTGTTTGCCAGTATTATTTACACTATTGTTGATTTTGTTGTCATGCTTAGTTACTATTTCTTGTGATGTCAGAAGTTAAAACGATGTGTTTGATCAGACTTCGTCTCATTACACGGCTCTTTTGGAACACTTCACTCCACCAGCGGTGGTACTCAGATAATTCATATAATAAAATATTTAATGTAAAATCAATATTTTGTGTTTTTAATTACTGTAATTCTGTGGTAAGTATCATCTGCTCGCCATCAGTCTTCCCAACTCATCCCAGACGAAAATGTTGTTGCTCGAATGTTATACTCTTTTATATCATGAGTTCTCCGAGCTTTAAGTTGTTAGTTGTGTTTGATTGAAACATAACTTGAATGTAAAAAAATGTCCTGCGTCCTGTTTAAACAACAAATGCATTTGCTGCCATTTGTGGGCATGGGCATGCTCAACTCAAAAACCAGGTGTGTTCAGGCACATTGTTGGCGTGATGTTATTTTGATATAAACTGCACCACTGACCAACTGAAACCTGGTCTAAATCAACGGCGCAATATATATTTTTTCTTATTGAAAGAGCATATTACTAATATGCGCCTATTTAAGCGTTCTGGTTATTACACACAGAGGGACACGCAGCAGCACACAAACATGCAAAAATGTTATGATCGTGAGGGGAGAACCCAATTGCAGACAGCGAAACGGGGATGAAGGGGTTAACAAGGACTTTAATTATATAAAACAGAAAACAAAAACCCACGAGGGGGTAACAAGACAGTACACAATAACTAACACCATAAACTGAAAACAAAACACTCAACTATGAAACACTAAGACTAAACGAACACTCACAAAGACTAGCATAAAGTTTCTGACACAACAAGGCTTAGGACAGGGTAACAAGTACAACGAACGAGCACAAGACAATAGACAAGAGGGCATTAAATAGGGGAACAAACACAGGATAATTACTAAGGGGCAGGTGAAGGTAATGAAACACTAATGGGAAGGCTAACGAGACAAAAGGGCGGGAAACACTGACGAGACACGAGAAAGCACATGGCATGTCAGAATCAAAACAAAACCATGTCTTTCTCACACAAAACCTAAGGCTATGCCATGACTCCGCTGCAAGACCAAAAATAAACATGACATGATAGCGGAATCATGACATAAGCCCCCCCTTAAATGAACACCTCCAGGTGTTCATCAAGGGGTAGACTAACAAGACAAGACAGACTGGGAACACGACAATACAAGGCAAAACAAAGAAAACAATATCAGGGGGAAACAAGCAAGCAAAATCACAGGGTTGGGGTGAGACAATAAAAATAATAAACATGGGAGGGGGGGTGGGGGAACAACAAAGTTCACGGGAGAGTGTCCAAGAGGGTAGGGATAGGGTGGGACAGTCCTAGTTCCCGGGGGCGCTCGCGAGCGTGGAATCCCCGGGGACTTGATGGGAGAAGTCCTCGGGGGAACTGTTCTTGTTCCCGGCTGGAAGGCCGGCTGAGCCACAGGCTGGAAGGCCGGCTGGATAGGACTGGGTGCAGGACTTGACGCCGGCTGGAAGGCCGGCAGGGCAGGACTGGGTGCAGGACTTGACGCCGGCTGGAAGGCCGGCAGGGCAGGACTGGGTGCAGGACTTGGCACTTGCGTGTACGCCTGGGCAGGACTTGGCACTTGCGTGGACGCCTGGGCAGGACTTGGCACTTGACTGAGTGCAGGTGGGACCACCGGACTTGGGACCACCGGACTTGGGACCACCGGACTTGGGACCACCGGACTTGGGACCACCGGACTTGGGACCACCGGACTTGGGACCACCGGACTTGGGACCACCGGACTTGGGACCACCGGACTTGGGACCACCGGACTTGGGACCACCGGACTTGGGACCACCGGACTTGGGACCACCGGACTTGGGACCACCGGACTTGGGACCACCGGACTTGACGGGACCACCGGACTTGACGGGACCACCGGACTTGACGGGACCACCGGACTTGACGGGACCACCGGACTTGACGGGACCACCGGACTTGACGGGACCACCGGACTTGACGGGACCACCGGACTTGACGGGACCACCGGACTTGACGGGACACCAGGAGGCCCGCTGGACAGGGCCCCCCTGCCCGTATGACGCCCCCCCAAAAAATATTTGGGCTGAGTTCCGGCGTTCTCCTCCGGCTGGAACCTCGGGCTGGACACCACACCCCTCCTCGGCTTCTTCTTCTTCGCCCGGCTTACGGTGGGTGTAGCCGGTTGCGTAGAAGCGGCGGGGAGCATGACCAGCTCCGTGCTGGAAGAGTTGAAGGGTGCCGAGGGTGAGGAGAGGCCCACAGCCCCGATTCGCCGGGTACGGCCCTCGGGGATGGCGGCCAGCGGAGAGATCGGTTGGGGTGAGACCCCGGACTCAGAGCGAGCATTGACGTACCGCCACAGGTCGTCGAGTTCCGGAGGTCCCAATGACCTCATCTCCGCCCGCGAAAGTGGGTCCCTCAGACCGGCATTAAAGAGCACCGCCAGCTCCTCTTCTCCCATGTCCACATCAACTGCGACATCCAGGAATCTCCCAAAATAGTCCTGCAGGTTTGAGTTCCCTTGCTGGATGCCGCAGAGTAGACGAGGCTTCCGGGATCGTGCCGAGGTCATAGCTGCCTGCTGGGTTCAGTTCTGGCTGGTTCGTTCTGTTATGATCGTGAGGGGAGAACCCAATTGCAGACAGCGAAACGGGGATGAAGGGGTTAACAAGGACTTTAATTATATAAAACAGAAAACAAAAACCCACGAGGGGGTAACAAGACAGTACACAATAACTAACACCATAAACTGAAAACAAAACACTCAACTATGAAACACTAAGACTAAACGAACACTCACAAAGACTAGCATAAAGTTTCTGACACAACAAGGCTTAGGACAGGGTAACAAGTACAACGAACGAGCACAAGACAATAGACAAGAGGGCATTAAATAGGGGAACAAACACAGGATAATTACTAAGGGGCAGGTGAAGGTAATGAAACACTAATGGGAAGGCTAACGAGACAAAAGGGCGGGAAACACTGACGAGACACGAGAAAGCACATGGCATGTCAGAATCAAAACAAAACCATGTCTTTCTCACACAAAACCTAAGGCTATGCCATGACTCCGCTGCAAGACCAAAAATAAACATGACATGATAGCGGAATCATGACACAAAAAAATCCAAATCAATGGATTACAATGTAAAAGATTTATATACAAATATTGTGGACATAAAGATAAAATCAGTCTTTGCTCTTGCAATTTCCACCGTGTAAACAGAGAATCCTCCATGGCGCAAACACACCTGGGTCTTAATGGAAATGGGAGACGAGACTCTGATTGGTTTACTGCACGTACTGCCCAAAACTCACCCATGACTCATTAAGAGAATACGGACAACCCTTTTAGACCATGCGCCTGACCATTTGTCCCGTCCTTAAACTAGCAAAAGTGGATTCGGACACGTCCTAAGTGCACTTGGGCTCTGCGCTTTAGACCATTCGCTTAGACTGTTAAACTAGGACCCTTAGTCTCAAATGTTGCTATTCAAATTGTGAAGGAGAATTAAAATAAATAATAAATGAGATGTTTACACGAGCACATGAAAATGTATGAAAGTGTAAAATGTATTAGATAATATAAGTTGATGGTACAGGTATGTCATTTGTATTTGAGAAATGTTTGAGTTCATATTAGGTCACGATATCTGGTTTATCACAATAATTGTAACTGTTACAATATCTATTATTAATCTAATTTTCAAAGAATAATATCAGTCAATTTCACCTTATTTCGTGCTTTCGTTTCTCTTTTCGTTTCATATTCAAAATAGTGTAGCGAGGCAGAGAGAGAGAGTTTGCAACCATTGTGACTCTTAAGGCAAAAGTTGAAACGGGTTTTGAATTATTTATGACATTATCATGTGTAGAATGAAAAACACAATAATTGTCAATACTGCTATATGGTGACACCCCTAATTCATACTGACATCTTCAATAATATTGACTTTTTCACACTTATGAATTTGAGCTCAGTTTGAGACATTGTTGAGATCTCTTCTGAAAGTGTCTGCAGTGATGCAGGAGACTCAAGCCAAAGTTCGTATTTGTTCTTCTTTAATCTACGGATGTCGAGGAGAAATAATTGAGATGTGAAAGAGTACTGTATGTAATTTAATTATTTAAACTTTAAAGCCTTATTTTTTTCCACACTGTTTAGAGAACATCAGTGGTTCCAGATGAACGACTCAGCTACATTTATTTAGTAATGAACACATCGGCTTCTAATGCAATCTGTTGTGAATTTGTTGCTGATTATCGAACACTCGATACAGACAGAATGACAGATTGCAGGAAATGCAATCCTATTATTGCCATCACTGCTCTTTTTCATGCTTTTTCAATCATAATTTCTGAAGCCCGAGCTGAGAAAGCAGAAATGCATATAGACACACAACTCATTAGGAGGCAGTGAAACAGTGCTCAACTATAGAATTACGATTCGATGCAGACATTTATTGGAGAAGCGGCATATTATTCCATACAACAACGTGCCACAGTGCCACCGTGGCCGGTAACGGTTACGAAGGTCTGTAAATTCTGTTTTTAATTGTACGAATCACAAGAGCCACCATCTGCAATATTTTCTTATATCCTAATCCAAGACCTCGTAGCCCCAGTGTATCAACCTCAGATCCTTTACTCTCCAGTGTGCTTGTACATCCCCCATTTCGTTTGGATTCATGGGAAGGGTTTGGACGTCCACATTAGCTCTGTATAGAATTAACCATTAGCAAGAGATCATCCTCGTATCCAATTTGCCATCGAAAAATAGTGCCACTATATGCAATAGGCTATGAAGAGCTAATGAGCCGCATTAAACTCTATTAGCCCTAATGGAAATGTGTCATTTTGGTTTTGGCCTAAAAGATGACTGGATTTCCTTTCTCCTGAGCACAGAACAATTAAAAGCTGAACACAACTTTGCTATAAACCATTTGCTATGTCCATGTGAGATCAACGGTATGTCTATTAGCGACCGATGGCTATAAAGCGAGAGCTGAATAAAGATAACTAGGGCACTTGAAGGGGATAAAGACAAAGAGCACAAAGCCAGAGAGGTAAGTGATCTCGCCCAGGGAACAGCAGGACATGGGGCTGATGTGACAGTTTTTGAGCAGGTTAAAGCTGATCTTTAAACGTTGGGAGATCAGAAGGTCACGCATCTCAGAAAACCCGGCCTCAGTGGTCTGATGTTTGATTAAATGGCGTGTTGACCTTTCAGAAGACTCTGGGGTCGGATATGTTTTTACCTGCAGGCTACAGTCAAGGCCCTTTAACAGTGAACATATCTATCCATCAGAAGACTTGTGCTGAATTCAACGCCCCACAGTGAATCGTGGGATGAGGAGAATTTAATAAAGAGACAAAACTTTAACAATTCTAAAAACTAAAGCAGTCTTAAAATCCAACTCTGTGTCTCTTCGATGTAGAGGTGCACGCTAAGCGTTAAAAGATCGCAATCTCGATTCAAACTCCCACACGATCTCATTGATGAAAATCAACGATTCTTGTGTGTCAATTAACTTAAACCTCCGAATAAAATCATAACGCTACAACCTGTGTTGGCCATGCCGCAGCCGCAGAACCAGAGAAAGCATTATCATCAGTAGGTATGAAACAACGTCACAATCCGTCTTTTTAACCACATATTATCATCATTTCTGTGACCAATGATCACAGAAGTACTGGGATTAAAGCAGAGAGTTGCCAACTCGCACGCATGAGACGCGTTTACAAGCTCTCAGTCTGCCCAAATAACAGACCAACATAAAGTAAATACAGGCTGACAACAAAACTGCTCTTAGGATTGTCTTTCAGGATTGTGTTACATTGTTCTGATTATGCTTCACATCTTAACTGGACAGGTTTGAAACTAAAGTAATGCGCTTATATCTGTCATTACGGTAAAACATGTCATGCGAGTTTGTGGCGCTTATCCCTATATTAGAGATATCCCCTTATAGAGAAGCTCCGCTATTAGAGCTTCTCATCAAGTTGCCCAACATTTCATGGTATCAGGTTATTTTAAACTGTTTACTGGTATTAATACGGTGTTGTTATGTTTATCAGTTGTGTCTTTCTTTGAAGACCCCTTCAAGCAGTCTTTAGATGTCAGGTAAAGTGATAGAAGAGATCTTTCTAAAATCTTTAATTGCAAGTGTCACATTATGAATGTGTTTTGCTGTAGAAATATAAGTAAGTTACTTCAATGCATTAATACTTTTATAGGAAGTTAAACTATTGCATTTAAAGTAAAACTTAAAAAATAACCACTTAAGCCCAATATTTTTTTTGCGTCTGCTACGTGTCGGATTTCATTCGCGTGTTGTTTGTGTAACCAGGACAATTTTAAGAAGCATTAGCAGTGGTAGCGGCAGGTAAATGGTCACTTTTGTTGCAGCTTGAGATGTTAAACACAGAAGAACAAATAATTTAATCAGATAATTCGTTGGGAACATAATGGTATCGCAGAGTGATTTGACCTGAGGGAGGGGTTCAAACAGACCAATCACAGTGCTTGCGGTCCGCGTTGAGTTGACGCGTTGTTTCATTATTGGAGTGGTGCGCATCAGGTTACGGCGTAGGGTACGCGCCTCTGCGTATGTCCAACACACGAGTTAAAATTGGGCTTAAGTTTACCTATGGTATTTGTTGTAAAAATATTCTCACTAGATTTACTGTAGGTTAACCATGAAATATGTATTAATTTTGAAGCAATGTCCTAAAAATTAAAAAAAATTTGTCCGAACCCCTAGTAAATAATGTATGACTTTTAGTCGTCATTCAGAATCCTAAAAGAATCGCAATCTTTTTTTAAACAAAAGAATCGTGATTCTCAATTATAGCTATATATAGTCAAAGCGTCAGGCGGCATCCATTGTCCGTTCATTGACTGTCTGATACATACTACCCACAAAAATAGCAAGAGATCAAATAAATGTTTTAGGTTGATAAGTTATTTAATTTGGAGCACCTACATTGAGTGCTTCCAAAGAACTAAATAGGTCCGTTGCTGTAATCACAATCTGTAATACCGCACTTCTGACAAGCCAACCAAAGACAATAGCAAGCAACAGCAACAAACGCAATGTACCAATTTACGAGCTTACAGTGAGGGATAATAATTATTTGATCCCCAGCTGACTTTGTAAGTTTGCCTGCTTACAAAGAAATGAAGGGTCTATCATTTTTATGGTAGGTTTATTTTTTACTGATAGAGACAGAATATATAAAATAAATCAGGGTAAATTATATATAAAGGTTGTAGATAGATTTTTTACATTTCAGTCAGTGAAATAAGTATTTGATCCCCGAAAAAAAACATAACTTTGTACTTACTGGAGAAAACCTTGTTGGAAATCACAGAGGTCAGACATTTCTCATAGCTGGTCACCAGGTTTGCACATGTGTCAGGATACATTTGAGTCCACTCTTCTGTAAATCATAAAGGGTTCTTGTCTGTCGCTCAGCAAATTGGAGTTTTAGCCTCCTTCACATATTTTCTATAGGATTAGGGTCTAGAGACTGGCTAGGACATTTAATGTGCTTCTCCTTAAGCCACTCTTTGGCTGTCTTGGCAATTTGTTTTGGGTCTTTGTCACATTAAAGGCCCATCCACGACCCATCTTCAGTGATCTAGTTAAGGGGAGGAGTTTCTCATCCAAAATTTTACGATACATGGGCCCGTCCCTCAGCCCCTAAATTCTTTAACCTTTCTCATGATCATCTTTACCCCATTGGGGAAATCTTGCAGGGACGGTTTCTATCAGTTAAAATAAAAAAAGTATAGACCCTTAATTTCTTTGTAAGCAGGCAAACTTACAAAATCAGCAGGGGATCAAATAATAATTTCCTAATGATTTCCCCCTTAATGCCCTTTGTGTCATGATTCTGCTGCATCATGTCATGTTTCTCTTGGTTTAGGGGCAGGATCATGACAGAGTCTCATGTTTTGTGTGGGGAGAGGCAGTTAAGGCTCTTATGACCTTCCATACACTCTCTCCGGTCTCGTCTCTGTTCCCAGCCTATCGTTACCTTGTTATTGATTCATGCCCTACACCTGTTCCCCTCTTGATTTGTTCCCTTATTTAATGCCCTTGTGTCTTCTGTCTTGTGCTGGTTCATTGTGAGTGTGTGGTGAGTGCATGTGTAGCTCAGTTTAGTCATGTGTAGCACTGTGTAGTTCATGTCAACAGTTAATTTAAGTCAGTGTAGTTAGTCTTAGTCCTGTCTTGTTATTTTAGTTCCCTGTTTTGTTATGTTACCCCTTTGTGGGTGTTTGTTTTATCATTAATTGTTAAAAATCGGTTAACAAGGGGTTTTAATAATAAATACAAAACATGAAACAAACACCCATGAGGTGGTACACAGGAACATAAACAGACTGAACTAAACTGGACAAGACTACAATACACTAAACTTATGGGTGACAAAAGCAACACCTGACACACATACAATGATCCGACAAAAGACACTAGTTCATTAAATAAGGGAAAAATCTAGAGGGGGACAGGTGTGGGGCATGAACTAATTAACAAGCAATAACAAGAAAAAGAGGACGGGAACAGAGACGAGACCGGAGAGAGTGTATGTAAGGCCATAAGGTCCATAATTACCTCTCTCCACATAAAACATGAGGCTCTGTCATGGTTCTGCCACTAGGTCAATAAAAGCAAGACAGAAGGTGAGACAGAACCGTGACACTACACTATCCAACCAAACAAAATCACTGCACTGGAAATTCCTTCACCCCAACAGCCCAAGTTAGAACTAAGCCCTAAGCTTTGGAACGTTAAATATTTGAAAGATTATTAAAAATGTTCTTTAAAACACTAAGAAGACATTAAACTAACATTTCAGCCTGTTCTGCGGTGGCTCAGAAGAAGCCAGTTTCTTCATATCCAAGTAGCTTTGGCTATAGGCCAAAATAAGTTGCAATGTGGACCAGATTTCCTGCTGATAGTAAAAGGGACAACAATGCGAGACTAAATACAGTAAACCTGACATGAGATATGTATATTTTGGCTTAATTTGCAGTCTGCACTGTTCTGTTTATTTGGCAGAATTTCAACAAGAGACACCAAAGTCACCAAAGGCAAATACACATGCTGTTGTACATATATTTTGAGAAACTGCTTTTGTGTTCGTACAATGGAAATCAATGGGGTTTAATGTCGTTTGGTTATCAATTTTGTATATCGTCTTTTGTGTTCTGTAAATACAGAAAGTCATTAAGGTTTAGAAAGACAATCCCATATTACCACAACTTTAGTGTGAATATCATAATCACTGACTAAACTCAACAAAAAATCGTATTATAAACAACAAAACGACCACAGAGAAACAGTTGGCACCTTTCTAAATCCACTTCTGCCTGTCAAGCTCCAGCTCCTTTTACACTCTACAACACTGGCAATTCCATGCAACCTCAGAGAGCCAAAAGTTTCTCTCAGGGATTTTCACATCAGCGAGTCACTGACGAGATGAGAGACGGCTCCCATCTCCTCGTACCGTTCTCTGCTCTCTCAAATCCTGCTTCCTGTTCTTTGGGAACCAGGGCTGTGGTGTGACATATATGATAAGTATTATGATAAGTATTATCATATATGATGATATATAATATAACTTGCAGGTGTAGGATGCGTGCGATACAGTTTTGCACATGCGTTGACAGAGCCGCTTGGTTTGTGTGTGGTGTAAATCAATGGTGCACAGCTATTTTATTGGTTTTTGCATAGTCCATATTTAACGTTAGAGCCCTGTGATTTCCACAATGTGGAAACCGGGAAGAAGTGGCGGAGGCACGTTCTGGCTTTTGAAATATGTCATCTGCTTGTTTTGCGTGACTGTGAATGAGCTGCACAGTTTAACGTATTACTACACAGGTGTGATGCTCGTGCATTTGTCTGTGTCTCTATATAAGGACATGAACACATGAACTGAGAGTTTCGTAAGCATTTCACTGTTTGAAAAAAGCTATCGATAACCACACTCTCTTTGAGTCGACCCGTCAAAATAGGTCTGGTTAACTTGAACATCCAGATTAAAAACACTGTATTGTATTATAACTTTTACTATAGATTTTTTTTGTATTCTAGTATCTAACTGATAAAGTACATAAAAACTTAAGTATACTTACGCTTATTTACTAATAACTACCTAGTTATTACTAGTAATATTTACTATACTAAGGCTAAAAAACTCTATTGTCTCTGCAAAAGGAGGAATTTTACTGCAGTTTACCATAGTAAACAATAAAATAGTATACTACAGTATGTGGACAAATCTATAAGTATTTTGAGGTAAAAGAATGGAAAACACAGGACTCTTGGGAAAAAACGAAATTACAAGGCCCTAATTTTCCTCAACTGTAACATATATTCTTTGTCAGTAACCTGCCTATTTATGTGATAAACTACATATAAAATTGTTTTTGTGCATATAAATTCTTCTAATATAACAGACATTTTATACTTGTGCTGCAACTGTTTAGCTTGTGCTACAAAACTTTAAACCTCTGTAGCACCAGTGCTACGTGCAAATAAAGTTAACACACAGCCCTGTGAACCTAATTAATAGGTGTGTGCCAGAGAGCAGCTGCCAAAGCGGTCGGATATGGAACGGCAGACTGAGACGCCACAGCCTGCCATTAAGCAGGCATCAGTGGTTGCTTGTGCTGCTGCACTATAGGTGGATGTGGCGGCTTGCAGAGCTGAGTGACGCCGCACTATGGCTCAATATGGCCCACAATCAACCGTGCCTGCTTCCTGTGCTCACTTCCGCCGCCAAAGCGTACATCAAACGGCAAAGCTTTGGATATCAATCAGTCAAAGCTTTAAGGAAACGGTCCCTGACGCCCCTCAATGGCCCTTACAAAGGTTCTCTAAAATAAAACCCTTTGAAAGTGTTTTTAAGGTCGATACCTGCGCTGGCTCAGGCGGCAGTTGAGATATCGCATGCCTGACGAGTCTGACAAACAGAACAGAAGACATTTTGAAGTCATGACTCTAACCTTCTCTCATATCTCCTTATTATGTGCATATGATTGGCAAGGCATTAGATATCTCCTGCACTCTAGAGGGGGTGGATGCCAATTGAAATGTAACACACATTCAGACTTCAATCAGACGGATGAATATGAAACAACTGAACGCTTCGCCGGAGAGGAACCGTCTCACCTCTTGCCACTGATCCATAATGCACCCTCTGCGATTTCATTTAGTCCCCCTCTCCCCATTGACCACACTTGGTTTCTACAGTTACAGGCTATTCAATTCTTAAAAAACGATTTTAACTATAAACGTATTTAAACTTTTAACAACTTAATATTAACAAGCAATTTGTGCTGCCCGAGTGTATTGTCATACAGCCACGGGTGGTGACAGCCAAATTGCGAGCTTTTAAAATGAAAAATGAAACCTCTTACAGTTGTCCATTTTACTTGCATGTGTCCCAAGACATCATAGCATGTGATATATAAAGGCATTCAGATTCTAACTCAAAGCTGCAGCATTGAACAAATCCAAAACAGACTTTTTAATTTAATATCATCCTTAACTTCAATGTGTTGTTTCAGCCTTCATCTCCAAAAGACCTATTCATCCGTGAGTAAATTTGAAATGGTGAATCATGCTTTTTTAACAGCCTTCCTGGACTTCTGTAGTTAATTGTACTTATAATTGTACTGGTTACTGTAGTAAAACCATGGTCAATTTTTGTGGAACCTGACAGACCTAGCACCTATTCACTTACATTTTTCTATAAGAGAGTATAATGATGACAGCTTTGGGTCAATTCACCCTTTCCCAGGCCATGCGTCGCTGTGTTTAAGCAGCATTCCAAAAATCCAGTCCTTAAAGTCCTTAAAAAAAATGCATTTTCCTAAACAGGCATTGGGCCCTATATTAACAATCTAAGCGCATGGTCTAAAGCGCGTGGCGCAGAGCGCAAGTGGGCATTTCTAAATCCACTTTTTCTGGTTTAAGGACAGGAAAAAGTGTCAGCGTGCCAGACGTATGGTCTAAAAGGGTTGTCCCTATTCTCTTAATGGATCATGCGTTTGTTTTGGGCAGTAAACCAATCAGAATCTAATCTACCATTTCCTTTAAGAGCCAGTTGCTTCTGCGCCATGGCTGATTCGCTATTTACATGGCGGAATTTGCAAGAGCAAAGACCGGACGCTTCTCCAGAGAGGAAACGCATATGCTCGTGAGCGAGGTTAAAGCGTAGGAGCAGACCATCTACAGGACAAGCTGGATTTTTTAATCTTAATTCACACAATAATACTCTTTAACATTGTAGTCCATTTATCTTAAATATTTGTCATGTTTCTGAGCTGCTATGCGTTCCTCTGTGTGTAATAAGCAGAATGTACGCACCCTGTGCACACGCCTATAGGCGCATATTACTAACGTACTCTTTAAATAACCAAAAACATATCGCTCCATTGACTTTAGACCAGTCAGGGGGGCAGTCAATTTCAGTTGCCTCAAAATAGCGACCCGTCGTTTTCAGACCAGCACATTTGGGCGCAAATGCGTTAGCTATTTAAACAACGTGACACAGGACTTGAAATGATGCGTGTGGCTGAAACTAGATAAATACACTAGCGCTGGATTGCGCCGGGTGTACAATAGGGTCCATTGTGTTTCATGGCCAAGTCCCTGATCATACTCTGAGCGTAGATAAAAGACACCCCGGGTACCTTTGTAAGAAAGGACTTCAAAGGCAGGACATCAATCTTATATGTGCACCACTCAACAAGGGCATAATTTTTATTCCCATTATCTTTTAAGCCTCTTGAGTGAATTCCTTCAGCAACAACAGATACTAAATGGCAGCGTGGCTGAAATACAAGGCACTTTCATGCATTTATAAGTTAATTTAGATGTAGTGAGTGCTCCCATGATAGAGCGCTCTCATAATGGCAGGGGAATATTCTGTTCAGGGTCTAACAGGTGTTATTTAATTTTCTGTCTGACCGCCATGGAAGATCTCATTAAAATTTGATCTGGTAGGAGCGATGCCTGATAGAGACATGCATTAGAAGCAAAAAGCATGTTGCAGGATGTGTGTTGGGGTTTAACATTATGTTACTAAAGTCAAGGTTTAGTTAATGGATGATGAGTTCACCTACACTATACAATTTCATTGGTTAATATAATTTCTATTGTCATCCAAATTGTATTCAATTTAATCTAATATTTCATTATATTTGCCCACACGAAGATAATAAAAAATATGAACGCACACACAAAATTCCTATAAATTATTCTAAATGTTAATGTCCATTTGTGTGGAGGCTAATATACTAACTTATCATTAAAATTATATTTATACTAAATGTTATGGGTGTCTTAATGTTATTTAATTTGTCTTTAATGTTATAAATGAAACTTTTGATGACTGTTTTTGATGTAATGCATTATGCTCTGTTGAAATTTAAACTGTTGTTAAAAATGGATTCTCCCTCAGAATGTTTACAAAAGCTGCAGTTTGTAATTCCTGCACCACTTTGTGGCATCATACACAATTGCAATAACTGTTTTGAAACTTTTAAGCACTACGCTCATCTTCTGGCATTTACAGGTCTTTAATACCTGAAGAAAGATAGTATTTTGCTTCAAGGGCCGTCGATCCACTCCTGCAGGACCTTAGAAAGTATAAATAAATTTGAGTTTACACATGCAATTTTGTTTTCAGATTAACGTGTAAAAATAAATTATGCAATTAAAGCATGTTTTTTACTTCTGCGTCAGACCTACGCCGTATGCAACGCGCCAGTTTTTGTTTATACTTGTGCGTTGTTGTCCACGTCAACAGGCAATGACCACTAGTTATCAGTGTCCTCAGGCGTGTTGCTTGTGAAACCAAGACAAGAGCCGAAGAATAAGCAGATGGTATTGTACGCTGTCTGAGAAGCATTTAGCAGTGATAGTGGCAAGTAAACAGTCGCCCGAAGCTATCGGCAAGTTTTTTTTACCTGAAGGCAGGGGGTTCAAGCTGACTAATCACAGTGCTTGTGGTCCGCGTCACATTGACGCGCTAGGGTCAGGGTAAGTGTCTCTGTGTAAGCTACCGCATAGGTCTGACGCAGAAGGCTCTGTTCTGCCTCTACCACCATGGCTGCCGCCTTCAGCTCAGTCAGCTCTGGACCTGCTCTTGTCACCACTCACTTAACTGCAGACTCCACCCTTTAGCTCAGCCTCTGCTCTGGTTCTCACCTTCAGCTCTGCTGACACCACCCTAGCCACCGCCTCCTGTTCAATAAACTCCGCCTCTGGTTGCCGCCTTCAACTCCGCTGGCTCCGCCTCCTGCTCTAACCCTCCATCCACCCCCTATTTTGCCTCTGCTTCACCTCCCACCTACACTTTTTGTTAGGAGCGTCTGGGATCCGCTCCTTAAGGGGGGGATCTGTTACCTGTTAATGTTCTTATTAGATGGACTTTAAATTCGAATTTTGTGCCTTCCTGTTTCCTGTGTAGTCCTTTGTTGTTATTTTGTTAATTGTTTTCCTTTGATTGGTTTCCAAGGTGTGTCTTGTTTCCTTGTTAGATCCCTCAATAGTTCTGTATATTTTATCCCCAGTGTTTCAGTTGTCCTTGGTATGTTTGTGTTACACCCTCGTGTTCGCTTTACTTTTGGGATCTATTGTCACTCTGTGGACTTCAATAATAACCTAGTACTGCATTTGGATCCACTTATTGTTTCCTTGCCTGCCTTGCCTTCGTAACGTTAGACATGGTAGTTCTCAATTATACTTTATACTGTACTTCAATGTTGAACGGCTATCACTGGTATGATGAAGTATCTACTGAAACTTAACAAACTTTGTGTGCATTTGAATGATTTGTATTTGTAACTATTGTTTTATAGGTTCAGTTTTCTGATGTGTTTTAAATGTTAATTTGTTACATCTTTGTGTGGAGGCGCCGAAGAACATTAGACATTTCATTGGTTTGTGCAATGAGGGTTGTACAAACACAATTACTATAAAGAGTTCAATTAAATCAATATAATTCATGTTAAAATAAAGAAAGAATAATCAATTTAATAGAGACATTAGTTGCACTACTAATATCAGAATGTTGGCTTTCATTCATAAAATTATCTTGTTGAAGAAATCTGTTGTTTCTACATTAATTTGGAAATTAAATGTGAAATTATTAGAATATAAAAGTATATTTAAAAACATTAATGTTATGTGTGATTAATCGTGATTAATGTTTTGAATCGATTGACAGCACTAGAAATTATATATTATTAACAGTTTGTTTTCCGAATTTTTGCTGTCACACCATAGAACAAACGGTATGGTTTTTTGTCAACTACCCACATACAAACCCTGATCCCTTCACTTTTACCAAACACACATCATGGTTTAAGTCAATGTTTAGACTCTAACGTCAAGACTTTTTTGTTATCAAATTCTTATTTTACTGGCAATATATCCCATTTGGAATCATATTTTCAAAAGCTTTAGTTAGCTGTGCCTATCAAGAATGTTAAGATATCCAGCATTAGACTATGACTGTTAGAGCCTACTTAACCTCCAGCAATAAAATCATGATTGGTCTGAATGGGCCATAAATCACGGCTCTAATTAAACACACAATGACATGACTGGAGGAGTGAAGATTTGGAAAGTATGAAAATGGTCTCTTTGCGTGACTACCCACAATTCCTCGCTCTGGGGGAGAGACACATATGAATAGTTTGATTTACATCAAAGAGAAATTCCCAGTGCCTCTGTCACTTACTGGGCTACAGACAAAATGGTACGTGTGAATCGTATGTATCTGCTGGCTGAAATGTGTGTGTGCCACACTTTCGACCAAAAGATGGAGAAAGAGATGACAAGCATGACATGTTGATTCAGCCATTTACAGGAGAAAATCACACTCAAGGAAGGGAACATTTTAATGCAACACTGTTCAGGTCTAAAACGATTAAATTCTGCAAGTGTGCAAACCGTCAGCAGTGTGAAAGCACATTTCTTGCAGTTATTTCAAATCAGCAAAACTTACAACCCAGTGAATGAAAGTAGTCAACCGAAAACAAGCTGGGAAATCTTTTTTCAACAATTGGCCATTTTTTATATATTATATAACAATATAAAAAAAACATATAGCACTCAATGTAAAACAGCTGGACTTTTTTAAATAAAAGTAAACCATATTATGACCATGAACTTGTTAATAATTATTAAATAAAATATATTGTCGTAAAATAAGGAAAAAAATACAGCAAACTAAAACAAAATTAATTTATCGAAATAATAATCTAACGTTATCGTTTGTGTCATCTTGATTTTATTAACATAAAGCTGAAAAAATAATAATTCATTAATCCATAAACCTCACTTGAAATAGAAAAGCCAAAGAAAAGTTAAAAAAAAAACATAAAAGTTAGGTTTAACTATCAAATGTTCCAAAGTTCCCCAGATGAAGTTCCCATAGAAAGTTTCCGGAAAGTTTCTGAAAATTTACCTGGAATTTTTCACCCTTTTGCAACCCTACGTGGTACACTGGTAAATACATATATGCCACACTATACAGGTTAGGCGGCATGTGTTTAAACCGCCCGAAGACTGCTTTCAGCCTTTGTACTTAATATGTACTGTAAACATTATTTCGCGCTAGTCAGACAGGATCAACTTTTCCGGCTGAAGTCCTAAAAGTGTATAAGGAATGTACCAAGCACAGTGTTCTCTCACACACAGTGTTTCTCACAGTATCGCAGTTGTATTCTACAGCGGCTTCTTGTCCAGAGTTTAGCGGGGTGTGCGTCAATATTAATGCTCCGTGGGGAAACACAGTGCTCCGTGTGTACTGTAGTGAAATGGATTAAACAAAGCTTCAAGATTTTAGTATTCGAATTACTCGATATGCTCGAGGAATTGTTCCAGCCCTATTGCAGATAACAAAACTTAACCATTTGTGTACCGCAATCTGTGCTATTTTTATAGAACGCGGTTGTAAAAGATTTTCAATTTCACTTAAATGCTTCCTGGATAAATAAATGTATTATGTATCACGTCAAAAACACAAGACACAGACGGACATCTGAGGTTATATATATATGTGTAGATTAATTGTTTGGTCGAAATTATTGGTAGGGACAATTTAGTGTCCCTACCCAAATTGACGCTCTTGTGCAGAAACAAACGTGTTTCTATACCAACAAATTACTTCTCCCTTCCATTTTCTCAATCACTTAAGTCACCTTTACTAGCTGGCTACCAGTTGTATAAATCACTTTTATACAACTCTTGACTCCTATCTCACAGGATACCTTTAAGGCATCCTGGAGAGGTGAGACATCCAGATCTCACCAGGCTGACTACTGGAATTCCTCAGGAAACAGTTCTTGCTCTTCTCCTTTTCTATATATTCCATCTCCCTGGGTCCAATTATTAAGGCACATGTGTTCTCATACCATTTTTATGCAGATGATCCGCAGCTTTATTTCTCTTTTCAGCCAGATGACCCCACCATCTCCGCCTGTTTCTCTGCCTGCCTTCTGGACTTCTCTTCTTGGATGAAAGAGCATCACCTAAACTCAACCTCTCCAAGACAGAAGCCCACCCATCAATTGAACACCACCTTACCATTCAGCTCGGATCCTCAACTATACACCCACAAAGTCTGCTAGGAACCTGGGGGTGATGTTCGACGACCAGCTTTGCATAAAAGTATCTGCCAAATGAATAAATGTTAAAAAAGGTATCCACTGGATATAAACTTGAGCATACTGGTGAAGTGATGTGGGTCAGACCTGCGTGCACTTTGTCACATTGTTCTGACAATGAGGATGGTGTACTATATCGTACAGCTAATGAACGTTTGATTGATTGTATTATGACTGTTAACATGCATAACTTTTCAGTGTCCCTGCAGTTTATCAGCTTTTGTTTTCAGGATCAGGCTCTGTGCTGAACGTAGACGTCTGTCACAACAAACCAACTTTCTTCTGGTTGACTATTAATCAGTAAAAACGCTAAATCAGTCGACTTTGAAATTAAACTGTAAACGGGTTTCCTGGCTCCATTAGCAAACTTCTGAAGGACTTTATTTTATCCGACCTGTTTTCAACGAAATGACAAGCGAGAGAGGGAGGATAAATGCCATAGATCCCATGGTGCTCTGGCATCTCATCTGCTGTTAGGAAGACAAACAGCCATGTCTCTAATCAAGGTTGTAGGTTTCCAAAGCATTATTTGAATGCCAGCTGAAGGTTAATGAGGAAAATACCAGTGAATGCTGTCAATGAATGTCCCTATTCTAACAGCGGGGGAGAGAGGACGGTTAGCGTACCAGAAACAGCATGCCATTTTCACTGTGATGGAGGATGTTGGAATGTTATTCTTTTAAAAAATGTGATTGTACAATTCTTATTGTCACGAAGGACTTGACCATCAGAATTTACTCTGTCAATAGTGTAAACACTATAAAAGTATAAATGTTAGTTCCACAAATATGACAATTCTCTTATAATTTACTTACCCTCATTTCAATTTTCATATTTGGACAAACTATTACTTTATTTACTTTTTCAAATATCTCACACTGCAATGGCATAAAACAGCTCTAGAGAAATAGCAAAACTGTACAATTATTCATGCAAAAGTACCTTAACGTTTATAATAAATGTACTGTAGGTACTCTAGTGACAAATTCAACACAACCTTGCCAATTCATAGCTATTTTATGAGGTTGCTAATTATTTGATTTCATTGATATGGTTTGCTTTCGTGCCAGTGATTTTAGGTTTAGAAGCGGGGATAGGAGAGGGCTTAGGGGTTAGGCGAGGGGCTTCGGTATTGTGTTTTTCTAATAATTAAAAGTTTTTTGTACGATTCACATAGCATGAATTCACACGAATTAGCCACCACGTGAGATAGTTACGAATTCCAGTGAGATCAAGTTGACAAATTAGTCTCAATAATGTGTGTTACCTTTAAAAGTAACGTGTCCCAGCACTCTGGGGCCTTAATTTTTTTAGCCTGAGTGGAGTCTCTCTCCTGCAGATATCACTCAATACCCAGGTCTCTTTGGCACATTTAGTACTTTCCTATGCTGTCAATCACCGGCCGTCCCACCTGATTCAGATAGAGTCTGATCTGGCGGCTTGTGCAGTGGGCCATTGAGATTACACACTATAAGCACCTCCGGGTTTATCATTCAATGGGCATAGACCAGACTATGAAACACAATTAGATTCAATGGTATGAGTAAGTGGTAGACGGCAGCTTATGACAGCAGATTTCTAATGAGCATAGCTGGGGGAAATCATCATTAATGCTGCTCACAAAGGCAATTTCCTCCTAAAGATCATGACACAGACCCCTGCAGCTGGTCTCCACCCTCTTGACTTACTCTGCATAAAATGTTTCACTCAACCTAAACCAGGTATACTTATATATTTAAAGGTGTTCGTCTTTTAAGTACCAAATTAACGTTTCCATTTCTGAATGACTTCTCCTTGTGTCTTCCGACAGCACCTTAATAGCTTCCTGTCTAATGAGCTCATTTATAAAGTTCTTGTTTAGTGGTTCTCTGCTGGCTTTGCTTCAGGACTAATATTTCCCATTAGAGTGGCCACCCAACACCCAAATTGTTTATTGTACAAGTGTATACAAATGTATCCTTAATGTATATTAATACAACCATTGACTTTCCAGGCCTAACAATAAGCATTTGGTTTCAAATGCTCTTTTAAATTTCACCAACGATAAAACAATTCACGACGCAGGCAAGATGCACCACTACCATTGCTATAAATGGGGAGGGAAGGCCAAATATGGAGGCAAACTTTCCAATAAAAAAGAACAGCCAATCGTCAATTGGCTTCATTCTCTGGGGCAGAGTCTCATGAGGCGCTTGTCAACCTGTGTACATGCTCAGTAGCTGAAGCAACCTCCAAAAAAATACAAAATAAAAAACAAATAAAATGGTACAGTTGGTTTAATTGTTGATAAGAAATATGCAATGTATTTGTGAATTCGGAAATATACTTATGTCTCTCCCATTCAAGTAAATCGGGCTGTGGTTTGCTATAGCTGAAATAGCCAAGTGCCACGACACATATTTTGGTAAAACTATGGGACACATCACCAACTTGCCTGAAAAGAACTTAGAATAGTAAATAACAGATTTATGTCATTGATAAAAAAAAATTCATCTGTATAATAAAGTATAATACTTGAATTCGTAAAGTTCAACAACAGTTCACAAATGCAATTGATTTTGCCACAACAGAAATGATTTATAATCTATACGTTTTGATCTCCAGTACTATAGTTGTGTAATTCGTTTTTTACTGATTTAACACGCACTATAACATAAATCTTAAAATAGTATTATTTGTTTCATTCATCCTATATGCTTCTAAATTACAGCTCCACACTAACATCAAATAAGATTGCATAAGGTATTCATTTTATCAAGGCCGCAAGCCATCTGAATCAATTATAAAGCATTAGCAGAATCAGATCATCTAATCTGTGTGTAACGTAAAGGCACAGGGTGAGGCAAAAGGCATGATGAAATATTCATCTATTGTAAACTCATTATTTGGCTTGCAGACTGGTTCACAGTTGTCTTGGTGAGTGGTGATGGATTGCTTAGACCGAAGCGCCGGTGGAACAGACAGAGTTGACAGGGGAAAACAAAATCCTTTATGAGCAGGATTCAGTATATGCTTCGACATCCATCCAATCACAACGTCAGGTGCAGGAGAGCAAAACTCTCACCACACCAACACAATCAACCAGCCTGGATTCTCTTTCCACATAAAGAACACTATCATATGAAGCTATGTAGACACATTTCATGAACACACCTGCAATTTGTTAATATGCAACATTTTAGTTGTTTTTCCAATGTGATTTAATAAAGAACGTGCATATGGATATCTGCTTTTCTTCAGATCCTTGCCCTGAGAATAAAAATCTCAATTCTTGATTGCAGACTACAGTATCACATCAAACTCATCCCAAAAACTAAGTGATCTCAGCTGAACCATAAAATGCTTTAAAAGAACAATTCTCTTACAAATTATTTGATCTCTGCTAATGAATATTATCATAAACATCTAAAACTAAATTAATAAAACTGGAATTTAAAAAGGTCTCCTTAGCTATGAAGTATGCTGCGCAGTAAAATATTCGTCTGAAGATGAAAATAAATTGATAGTTTCTTGGGAATCTGATTGCTTAAAAAACATTAAAATCACAACAGCCATTATAGAAACAACCCACTAGTCCCGATATGCTCTCTCCGGCTAGACAGCTCCAAAAACTTAAAGCATTTATCTCTGTTTCTCTTCATATTCAAATTCACGCAATGCTTGGAAAGTATGCAAATAGAAATGCACCTCCATGACTTTCAATCGCAGGTTACACCACAATAATACTCAACTCGACCCCCAGTATAATGAAACCTGCATACCAGATTTGGATTGAATCTGTGATGAAACGGCTAGAAAATATCACGATATTTACCTCTCTGGCAAATGCTTTCTTCTCTACCACGTCTGGTACAACAATAATTTCACTCCCCTGAATTTCCTCCCAAAATTTTATTAAAATTTAATAAAATTAAAAACATTCGTGACTGCCTTTATTGACTAATCTATGAAATTGGGTTAATGTAAAATACATTTTAGCATAATTGAATTGATCAAATTAATGATTTTAAACAAAAACAAAACTCTTAATCTGATTCAACTAAATAACATTGCATTAACCTCATGTAAGTATCTTAAGTTTACTGAAATAGATAATGTTACTTAAATTCAACGTAATCCAGTTATGTGAAACCTGTTGACATAAAAACATAAAGACAAAGGCTGTGGACAGTAAAACAATCTTACATTATTGCATTTTCAGAAGACTTCAGACATTCCACACATTAAACCAAATAAACCAGGTTAATGTGTTAAATTGTTATAATCTCAAATCCTGAATTATTTTCAAATCCAGTATAAACTGTGAAAAACAAAGATCAAGATAAACCAGGATTACATGAACCCAGTTTTAAAGTGTGACCGGGTTAAACAATTTCTCATGCGAACAGCTATTCTTGATTTCTTGACAAACAGCTTTGTGATGAGTTGCAAGGTGAATAAATCAAAATAATTTTAGACAAAATATTATTTTTATGACTGGCTTAAAGTGTCGTAAAATCTCTCTGTGATAGTAAATAACTGTGTTCATGTATAAAAGTTTGATGGTGGTGAAAATAACTTGATATTTATGCACGGTTGTATCTCTTAAAATTGCATGCAGTAATGCATTGAAAAAACATTACAGATGATGGATTCCAGCAGGTCTAATGAAACACTGTGGAAATCCAGCTCCGGCTTTGAAGAACGACGGACCACTTAAAGGTCACTATAAATCACGGATCTCTTTCCCCGCTCGTGCTACGCGCTCGTCTGGCGGGCCAACCCCAATCAAATAAACCGCTGCTTGGAGGCCAGGTGCATGCAAGCCTGCATTTAACAGCATGAAAACAGCTCTTCATCTGGGCTTGTAGACAGACAGTCCTGTCGGTCCTGCTCATTAGCTTTACATGTGCCTTTAACTGATGTAACATCGCCGTCCAGCTCCCATCTTCCTCAAGAGAAGAGCTGCACAAAGAGCTGACATCTTCTTTATTCTCGCTTTCTGCTGTTTTTCTGCATGCGATTGTGGGAATTTTGAGTGAAGGATCATTCTATATAATTACGTCAATATGTTGCCATTTTCTCCTCTTAGTGCCATAGTAACCACAGTGCCCTTGAGTGGCCACTGCAATGTTCCAATCTCAGTTATCAAAGCAAAGTGCTGGACCATTACCAAGTTTGTGCTTTATGGAAAAAGATAACTGTGCAAACAGCCAATCAGTGTCTGAAGACAGACGACAAAGAAAGACTATTTGTGTTAAAGGTGAACCGTGTAGTTTTCTTATGGTAAAGTACAGTACATCTACTGGCCACTTCTATCCTTCTACTCATGGAATTTCATACTAGACTATTTTACAAATGGCTGTTCGATCTGTTTCGTACATTTGGGTAAGAACAGTGACAGATAGGTTTATGGGCGGTGCTTTATTTATTGATTTTTCCAATAACATGAATCCCTGTGAGATCCTACGTGTTTGAAACAGCATGAAGGTGAGGAAATAATTTCTAGCAGAATTGTTTTGAGAAATTATATTATCCATGAAATATTTGTTTAACTTCACTCTTTGGAGTAGACAGTCACTCCCAGGGCGCTGCAGAGATAGCCCGCTGCTCTCTGTACGTGTGTTCACTACTCTCTGGATGGGTTAAATGCAGAGGTCACATTTTGGGTATGGGTCACCATAACTGACAAATCGGTCACTTTCACAGTCCATTAGCAAATGAACTGAATCTTAATCACAGATGCAATTAAAAGAGGGCAACCATGTTTAATGAGCACAAATGACTTTCATCCCTCACTAAAATGAGCAAACACTCATTGAACAGTCACTTAAGTGACCTGCTTTAACCACAATCGCTTCCATTTCCCAATTCATTGAAATCTACAATCAAAGTGTTGATCAAACATCACTAAAACAAAACCAAGTTCAGTTGGAGGTTTCAGTCGGTCGAATATTTCTTCATTGCTCATTTCCATCAGACTTCTCTTTAAATCAAGTAGACTACCTTTGTCAGAAAACACAGTAAAAGGTTCAGAAATGCAGGCATCTGTGCTCTACTCATGGGGATAACAGAAGCAGACAGGTTGTCAGATAGGTACATGGCTCAAACTGACGTTTCTCATGGCTTGCTGGACAAAGATCTTGTTCCTACATGAAGGGGAGAAGTGTGCACCTGGTGTTCATGGTAGACGTGTCTCTTAACAGACAACAGTCTTTAGCATTCTGTGATTTATCCTGACATATATAACAATAAAAAACGCCTTTCCCTAAACTGGGGCTGTCACAATTATTAAATAATCGTCTCGTCGCACTTATTTGACATTATCGCAATTGTGTCTGATATGCTGAATGCTATTACTTATTTACGAAATATTCACATTTCCAAAGGATATGTTTAATAAATTGCAATTAATTGTTATTTTGACAATTAATAATCACAATTATTTAATAGGCAATTAATCATCAGACGATTTTCATATTTGTACTAAGTAAGCTTAATTTCAGCAAATGTTAAAAAAAACTTTGCTCTGATGACTTGAGCACAACAAGACAAGATACATATTAACTTCAGCCAATTTTTTGGATCCAGAGACAGATGTGAGATAAATGCCGCCTGCAAACACATCTCATGTACTCTAAACCGATATTGTACTGGTCGCTTTGTGTTTTAAGTTGTAAACAGCCTTGATTTGTGTTCCATTCGACACGAAATGTCAAAACTATTAACACACAAATGAACTGTGGTATCTAAGAGACATAAAACATTTACTATTTGCAGGGCTGTACGTTCACTTTCTTTGCTCATAGCACGGGCGCTACAGAGGTTGAAAGTTTTGTAGCACAGCCCAAACAGTTGTAGCACAAGTATTAAAAGTCTGTTGTCGTCATTAAAAAAATTTAGGAAAGGAATAGTGCGGTTTATCACATGAATAGGCGGGTAACTGACAAATGACATTAATGTTACATACAGATGGAAAAATTAAAATATTTGTAGTTTACTTAGATTTGTTTTAATTTGTCTAAGTTCTATGTTCACTGTTGTATTCTACAGTGTTTACTACAACTCCATTTACTACAAGGTTACTACACTTTTCTATACCAAATTTTAAATTCGACAGCAGTATTTTGTCAATATCTACAAATGTTCAGACGTTTATTTTGACGGGTCATCGGGAAGATGCTTGAGTTAGTGTGTGTTTGATGATAGCTTCACTCAAACAATAAATTGCTCCTAAAATAAACTCTCAAGAGTCAGAGCAACTCTGGGGATGAAGTTCGTGTGTTCAGATGCTCAGTTCAGATGCAGACAAATCCACGAGCATCACGAGTGTAGCAGGTTGAACTGTGTAGTACTCACGCAGACATGCAGAACAGACAGGGTCCGTATTAACGAAACGTTTTATCTAACCACTAAGAGCTCTCCTAAACAGCTGTAAAAAGTTTCATCTAAGAGTTTTCTCTTAATCACGCTGACATATTTCAATTAAGATCTTAAAATAATTGTTAAATATAATTGTTGCCACTTTTAAATTAAGATTATAAAATATAATATACAAATTTGAAAATATTAGTAAGTTACTAATTAAACAAGTGAAGAGTTAATTTACAAAACAGATAACTATTGTTTTATTGTGCATTCCAATTCATATCAATCAAACAGTTTTTTTTATTACCTAACAATAACTTAAAAAAATACAGCTAACAGATACAATAAAACACAATAAACACATGATAACACAACAAACATGATTTTTGAAATGCTTTTAAAAAGGAAATAAACTATACTATGTTCATATAAAGTACTGTATATGTTCAGCTTATTTTAAGAATCTCATAAACAGTTAGCGCGTAGCCTTCATGGTTGAGCTCATTGTCATGAAATCTTTCTAAAATGTTACTGCCCGTGTTACAGCCATTTTAGGATTGTTGTGAGTTGAGCTTAGAGACTTAGTAGACCTCTAAGCTAGTTTTAGTGCTAAAACGCTTTGTGAAATACTCTCAAACTGGAAAGGATTCCACGTCCGCGAGTCCGCATCTATTTATATGGACTCAATGCAGCTGAAAAACTCGCAAAAATAGATTAAAACTAAGTAAAATAGTGGTGCTCCATTTATTAATTTCACACACAAACAAGTGCAACGACAAACACACTTAACACAAACACGCAGCTCCCGCATGCTCACTGGCTAAATTATTCTAAGAACAGACCAATTTTGTCACATATATATGTCGTACTGTACAACACTGACTATTTGTATCAAATAATAAAATGAATAGTTCAAATTCAGACACATTCAGACTACTTGCCTGTCTCATTTAAAAGAGAGCAACAACCTTTGTTTCTCTCAAAGCAATCCAATGTATGGATTTCTGCAATCTCATATACAAGATCAGAATGGGTTTCAGATGAATGAAGCATGAGCGACTGTAGATTTAGCATCTGGACCTCAGTCTCTCTGGGTCAGAGACATTCACCCTGGAGCTGTAATATTCCAATATTTCACTGCGCTTTAGGTGTGATCAAAATTTAATGAATCCTCTCTCATCTCAACTCTGGAGAGTAAAGGTCACCTCTGCCTTTAATGCAGGTGAAAATAAATCTTACAAACTGTGTCTATTGCTTTAACTCAATTCTAAGACATGTAATCAACAACACCACTAAAATGGTGTCTTGTTTTTTCATAGAGGTTGCATCTCTCAACTAATGCCAGCAACATCGAAAAGAAGTTGTACATATTTAAGGAGGTGGGTTACACCTTACCAAAACCTAAAATCACAGACTCAAAGGTGAATTTAGCCAAACATGTGAGTTTCACAAGGTGGCAAAGCAATGATATATGGCTCCACTAAACCTAAGGTCACAGGGTCAAAGACAAATCAGAACAAAACAAAACATACAAATGAGATCGTAGGAAACAGGAATTCCATCTTGTAAATGAAGGTATGAATTCCCATCAGATTGCGTTGATATATGTTTATAAATATGAAAGATATTGCGTATTAAAATATAACATATATAAAAATGTCCATGAGACTCGTACTGATTCCTTCAATGGACTTCAATGTGGCAATTCAAAAGTGTGTCTGACCATGCCAACACCATATTGTAAGGCTTCTCTGACGCACCGTCCCAGCTAACACAGTACGTTCTGACGACGTCGCCAGTTCGTCTTCATTTGGTCACCGTGACATTACTTTGTGGCCACGTTCTGAGGACGTCTTTCATTTCTTCGAATTTTTGCTTACGTTCCAGAAACGTCTTAGCCACGTCCTCATAAAACCGTCATGTATTTATCCCATGGAGAACGTTGTAGCGACGTGATGTACGTGTCTTCGTGATTGTTGTCGTGAAGCTTTTGATTGTTGTTTCTAAAACCGGACAACCTGCGTCATTTATGTGGTATAACAAGAATGTAATGTTAAACTTAAACATACATTTTTTTTCATCTCTGTCAATAAATATCAGCTTTAAATCAATATTGTGTTTTGATTTTTATGTCATGTACAGTATAAATCAAATATCTGATTGTGATGTACAGTGCTGTGTTGAGTTTTATAATCGTTATACTGTGCTTTATACATATTTTAATAGTGAATTACTCCAATTGTGCATAAAATTGAATAAGGCACAGATTAAATCACAAATTAATTGAAACCTCCATGTGAGGGATGATAACTGTTTAAGTAAAAAAACGATTTAACAACGTGACTGTTTGGTCGTTGGGATTTGATACGTTCCAGGTGTGTCTTCAGGAGGTAATCACAATGTCCCAACAACGTCCGATGTAACGTCGTTACGTCGATGGAACGTTATTATGGTACGTGCGTGGTCCGCTCCAGGTACGTCGTCACAACCTCACTGTGTTAGCTGTGTTGTCATGTCATGTAAATACAACGGTGAACTATTATAAACAATTTTTGACAAGTCATCTCATTATCAAAAAGTCTCTCAATCGATCTGATACCTTTATACCAAATATATCTTACATATATAAATCAAAATACACTAGTGCGATAGACTGTCATGGCACAGTCGCAATACTTTTTCTGCTTAACAAACCTCATTGAAAAAGTCACTTTCTCACATCTACACCATCACTTTCTACTGCGCACTCGTGTGGTAATAAAAAGCCTCCGCTTACCATCACGTTCCCCTGCATTTTGGCCGTTTCGATTAAATTCTTCTCCTTCATGTCGTTTTGTCGATGTGATTGATGTCTTGTTTTTCGGTGTCGGCGTCTCCGCTGGTTCCGCCCGGTCCGGTTCAGCAGCAGCGGCAGTCTTCTCTTCTCAGCACCCTGTTGAGCGCTCACACACTCAGCTGTCTCTTCAGTCGTGTGGTATCTGGCGTTTTGGACGCCCGGTGTCGCGCATTAGCTATAAAACACCCTCGGTTGTGGCTCGGGACGGTTGTGGTCGCTTCAGAGAGGGATGAGTATGGAAAGCCGTTTGGGTCATATTTCGCCATCAACCAGACGCCTGGTGTTCAGATGACGCCTGCTTTTACGGCGTTTAAGACGTACAGACGCCGTAAATTACGGCGTTTAAGACGTACAGACGCCGTAAATTACGGCGTTTAAGACGTACAGACGCCGTAAATTACGGCGTTTTAAATGCAATGCGAAACGCCGTTCATTTCGCCGTTAGAACTTCCATATTACGCCGTAAATTACGGCGCTTCCGTGTAACAAAGACGCCGTAAAAAGCGGCGTTTTTTATAATATTAAAATCAGCCCCGCCTTTTCTACACAGTCCAGCCCTCCAATGAACACAAAGACATGTGTAGTAGAATGTCGATCTGAATAAGTGTTCCTGTTTTTAACTTTATTGCGAATAATGCTTAGACTTTCATCATGTGATATTTTTCCATTGGGCGCGTTTATCCTCCTTTTCGTTTATCATATGTACACGAGCGGCAGACTTTTGAACGAGCACGTTCGTGACACTTTGTGCGTTTATGTGACTTCGAGCTCATCGTTCTTATCGTCCACGGTGGCGTAGTGGACTGCGTGCGCGGCAGCGAAACTTCATCACTTTTAACGATTGGAGTTCGACTCCGCGGTCCGACCATATTCTTCATTGCTTTTGAATTGTTCTATTGAGTCGTGTTTTTAAATGTTGGAACACTGGCAACTTATTAAATGACAAGAAACGCTTATTACAAGCCAACGGTCTAAGGCCTTTACGCATGCAATAGCTGCGGGCAGTCTGCTACTGTGGCTGTTGTCAGTATGTTTTTATTGATTCAAATTATTCCCATCTACGAACCCGTTTGTTTTTCCATTTACATATAGACTGCACATGCTGCATGCATTCAGTATAAACCTCTATAAGATTTTGACGATCAAAAATCTTAAAATGGAGGATACTGTTCATATACAGAAACAGTAAGGGAAATACTGACCAAAAAAATATTGTTGCGTTATTATTATATAGCAATTTTTAAAGGAAAATATAGGCCTGTTTTATAACTTACTTATTGGTAAAGACATAACAATCAGCAAAGGTGCAATAACGAAAGTTGCAGGCATCTTAAGCTAAATTGTCAAACAATAAAAGCCAATTAAATAAATAAAAAAATTAATTAATTAAATGAAAAATAATGTAGGTACACACAGTCGCCTAACTGGGCAGAACGTAAAAGGTATGCAACACAAAAGCACTGGATATTTAGGTTATTATATGGTCCATCCACATCGAGCTGAGTTTCTTTATTGAAAAAATACGTGCTTTGACGAGTAAAATAAATCATATCTAAATTCAAGTTTGTTTCTCATTCTCAGTCTGTTGATGCCGGCTGCGGAGAAACGCGCTCTTTGAGGCGCGCAGCTCCCTACATAAATACTGCCTTTCTTTAGAAGTTGCTAAGCGATCATGTTTGTTAAATCGTTTTGTATTTTGGGATGGCTATTTTGACGAGGCCGTGTTCACTTATCTTAGTTTTAGTGTGGGACTTATGCATAACTGCATTATGTAAGTGATTTTTATTTATTTTTACGAATAATATATAACTCCCTTAACTCTTATTTGCTTAACCAAATTATTTAGCCTTAATTATGCGTGCGTGTTGTTCTTTTATTATATTTATATAGGCTATTATATCATTTAAAGTAATGCATTAATATAATGAATTTATAAATGATTGCAAAATTAAGATGTGATCTTCCAGAACTGTATACTGTACATTATAAAATAACCCAACAGACTACTCAGATCATTAGAATCAAGTCAGTTAGAGATAACAAAAGTTGACTCAAAACAAGGTTCGTCAGCGATAAGAAACTGAAGCCGCAGGCATCAGATGCTCTTCAATATTAGCTACTTTTACATCCAGATTAAAAACACAATTAGTCGTTCATTTGTCTTCCTTTTCCTTCCGTTGCACATTTGATTTCCTATTTATTGTTATTTTCTATTCTTAAGTATGTGTGATTTAAAAGAATTAACGCTTTTTGAAGATCTCTTTTGCATATCCTTCTTTTTTTGTAATTTCTATATAAATCACCATTAACTGTTTGAAATGTGCTATATAAATAAACTTGCATTGCCTGTATGTAAATCATTAAATGGACGCCAATTGACAACAAGCCTACCCCAATTCTAAATGTACCGCAAACTCTTAATTTGATTGAAAATAGATGCCCTTACGATCTGATGTGAGATGTGCAAAAAGAGGCAAAGTATTCGATGAGCGCTCTTACGCGCCACCCCACTAGAATGAATGCGCAAACAAAGTAGTTTTTCATCGTGACTTCAGTCAACATGGCAGGCTCGATCCCTATAACATTACCAGTTACGCAGCATTTGTTAAAGCGTATTACTCAGCGCCGCCGCTCCCACCAGGCGCATCTGTGCGTAGGGGCACCATAGCCTAATAATTTTTTTTATCTAATGTTATTTCATTAGGATATAGAAAAATCATAATGGAATTATGCTTAGGGCACCAAAATGGCTAGCAGCGGCACCGGTATTTCTTGTACAAAGGAATTGTTAAGCAACTTAAAGTAGGCTATTTAGCATTACAATGACTGATCGCCGTTTCAATGTAATATTTACATTGAAACGGCGCTTCAGAGCCGCAAATACCAGGACAGTCAGGCACAGTTTCTTCCCCCAGGCAATCTACCTCATGAACAGTTAAATGTTCCCCACTTATGCAATAAAAATGTGCAATATCCTTATATTTATTGTTACCCCTCCATCCTAGTACATCCCTGCATCTACTTAATCCTATCCCATTATAATTTCTAGCACAATTGTTTATACACTTATTTATTTGCCTATTTCTTGTCTGTGTGTTGTTGTCTCTGTGTACTGGAAGGTTATGTCACAAAAACAAATTCCTTGTATGTGCAAGCATACTTGGCAATAAAACTCTTTCTGATTCTGATATTTATATCATTGTTGTTGTTACAAGTGCCCTTAACAGACAATTACAAGACAAGGAAGTTTTGCTTTTTATACTTCGTTGTCGCAGCACCACACCATCATACACGAGCTTGAGGTTTAGAAGTTAACTTAGTTTTTTACCTTTCACGCCAAGAACAATCAAAATGTGAATTTGTCAGCATCATTACTCCAGTCTTCAGTTTCACATGATCCTTCAGAAATTATTTTAATATAGCAGTTATTAATAATGGCTCATATTATCAATTTTGAACATCTATTTTTATATTCCTGTGCAAATCAGCATACTAGAATGGTTTATGGAGAATCACGTGACACTGAACATAACGATGCTGAATATTTTTGATAACGTATCACATATAAATGTAGACAACTGTTATAACAATGAACTTTTTATTACAGCATCAACTAGCAGAATAAAATGTACTACATAGGCTAAACTCAAACCTCAATTAGCACCATGTAAAATAAACAATATTACGCCTTTCCAAAGCCTATGGAGCCTTTTATGGCAAGCTACAACAGCCAGTAGCAGTAGCAGACTTAGCCCGCAGCTATTGCATGCATAAAGGCCATAAAGGCTTGTAATAAGCGTTTCTTGTCATTTAATAAGTTGCCAGTGTTCCAACATTTAAAAACACGACTCAATAGAACAATTCAAAAGCAATGAAGAATATGGTCGGACCGCGGAGTCGAACTCCAATCGTTAAAAGTGATGAAGTTTCGCTGCCGCGCACGCAGTCCACTACGCCACCGTGGACGATAAGAATGGTGAGCTCGAAGTCAGATAAACTCACAAAGTGTCACGAACGTGCTCGTTCAAAAGACTGCCGCTCGTGTACATATGATAAACGAAAAGGAGGATAAACGCGCCCAATGGAAAAATATCACATGATGAAAGTCTAAGCATTATTCGCAATAAAGTTAAAAACAGGAACACTTATTCAGATCGACATTCTACTACAAATGTCTTTGTGTTCATTGGAGGGGCTGGACTGTGTAGAAAAGGCGGGGCTGATTTTAATATTATAAAAAACGCCGCTTTTTACGGCGTCTTTGTTACACGGAAGCGCCGTAATTTACGGCGTAATATGGAAGTTCAAACGGCGAAATGAACGGCGTTTCGCATTGCATTTAAAACGCCGTAATTTACGGCGTCTGTACGTCTTAAACGCCGTAATTTACGGCGTCTGTGCGTCTTAAACGCCGTAATTTACGGCGTCTGTACGTCTTAAACGCCGTAAAAGCAGGCGTCATCTGAACACCAGGCGTCTGGTTGATGGCGTAATATGACCCAAACGGCTTTCCATAGATGAGCGTCGTCGCGAGAGTGCGCGCGTGTGGATCTCACACAGTCCCGCTGCTGCTGTCACAGAGACGCGTCGCCGGTCTCACGGGATGTACGTTGCGTTTTTCTTGAACTGCGGGACTCGACCAGATGTCTTTGTGGGCTTTATTTCACTGCGTCTTACTGGCAAGAGATTTCCAGAAGGTTCACTCTTTAAATGAAAATCATCACAACTGATAAACGGCTTTCTATCAGAAACAAACGGTTTTAGAGTCACATGTCGGATTACACAAACGCTTTCACAAGGCCACATCATTTTTTCCAATATTACCATATTTGTGCAAGTATAGCCTATGTTTTGTAAGGTGATGTAAAATGATGGCATCATTCACCCTTGTACGATTAGTGAAACACTATTAAGTTACAAATGATCGTGCTCTAACGAAACAATGAAAATAAACAGGAAACATAAAATAACGAAATAAATGCGTTAACAACGCCCAGATTTGGATCAAGAAGCATCACAGCCATGTTTGATATCGATCACTGAATAAGAAAGATCAATAAAGTCACAAAACTTACACGAACGAGATCGTGTTTGACTTCTTTGATCTGCTTCTCTGATTGATTGAGGAGAAAAAATCATGCAGGTTTGGAACAATGCAACGGTGAACAAGGTAACAGATTTCGGGTGAACAATTCTTTTAAATGTCACAGGTGAGGCAAAAACCTTTTTATTCAAATACAGACAGTGAACATGTCACGATTCAGTATGTGTTCCCTTGTGTTTTGGACTTTTAGTTTGCATTCCTGAGTTCCTGTTTCCCCGTGTTATTTTTTTAATTATTTGTAGTTTCTTTGATTATTGGTTTAGTGTTTATTACTGTCAGGAGTTCTTTGTTTGCCCGCTTGTTATCCCATATATATATATATATCCCTGTCATTGGATAGTCGTTGTTTCAGTGTCGGTGTTATTTGATGTTTCATGGATTGCTTTTGTTTCTTGTTGCTTTATTCTTTTCTTTCTTTGTACTTTGTTTTTTTGTTAATTAAATAAGTTACTCAACGTGGATCCAGCAGATTTTTTGGACATCATTTTTTTCATTCAGACCTTCCAGATTTTGCCCTGATCTTTTTTTCTGTAACGGACTCAATCAACTACTAAAAGATCATCTTACACGTTATGGGCATCGAGAGTCGCTGCAGAAATTCATGGGCTATGCATTTGCGTGCATTCTGTCTCCACTCACTGTTGGTGAGGAAGAGGAGGACCTCCCAAACATTTTCGTGAGATGGCCGCCAGTCCAAAGCCCGCTCGGAAGATGACAGAGCCCGCTCACAAGATGCCACCTGTCCAGAGCCTCCACTCATTGTGGCAGCCACACCGGTGGTGCCTAGTCCGGGGGTCCTGGAGGTGTCTGTTCCTGAGGTCCTGTCGCTGGAGTCGGCTCTGTCAGTTGTGGCTGGAGCCCTGTGGTGTGTCTGGGCTGTGTATGGCTCTTCTGCTCCAGAGGCCATTGACAAGATGGATGCTCGGGATTACTTCTCCTGCCACGCCCAGGCATCCAGCCCTGCCTCCAGCTCCGCCCGGGAATCCGCAAGGTCTGCCTCTGCACCATGTACTGTAAGTAGTGTATGGTACACTCTTAAAAATAAAAGGTTCAAAAGGTTCGTCGATGCTATAAGTAGCAAGTATATAAGGTTCAGAGTTGTTCACCTGGATGCACGTCATTGTTTGTACCAACCCTTGGTGACGTCATCTGTGGTCGCTGAAGGAAGTGTAGTATCATTTCGACTGTTGTCCGTGTCCTGGCTGCCCATTTCTCCTGTTAGGCTCATGACATGCTGCTGGTTTAGTAATTGCCATGAACGGCGTGGGCTGCAACGTGGCTCGGCGGATCATGATTGTGCAAAAGATTTCAATTACCTTTTGGAGTTAGCCGTTATCTGACATGACTACATTGCTGTTTTGCCCTTGCTTTCTTCCTGCAGAGTTTTGCGTGGCTTTGCAGTCCGTGTAGGCGCTTTCCGTTCTTATTAATAAACTGGTTTCGATGCCCTTAGTGTGCTTGACTTTTAGCGTTGGGCTCTGTTTGGCATTCGGTATCATCAGATGCTGGTTTTAATATAAACTCTCTTTGCTGTTGCCGTTGGGCTGCCTTGTATTTTCCTTTTTTACGTTTCTTGCATCACATTGTTTTTGTGTTATTTCCTCGCCCTCTTAGATTGCGGTGCTGGTGCATTACATGTTCTGATCTTTTGCTGGGTGAAACGACCCAATGTTACATTGCACCGCGAGGTAAGTTTTTTTTTCTGTCTTTTTATGATGTGTTAAGTCAAGATTTGTTTTTAATTTATTTTTTAGTTTACTGTGTTTTTTGTTTCTACTTATTGGAGTGTCTGGAGGGGAAACTGCATGTTGTGTGTTATATATGGTGTTTACACTGACTGCTGTGCAATTATTACTTGTACTTGATTTTGTGTGTATGGTGTGGTTTGGTATTTATTGTAAGTCTGCTATAAGGCAGTCACTCCAGTCCCCTCATTATTTACTTACTAAGTCATTTTCTTGTTGTGTCTGGGTTAGCCAATTTGGAAATTAAGCAGCCTATTTTAAAATGTTATATATTTGAAGAATAATAGGATTCAACAAATATTTGTTGTACATTTCTACACACGTCTCTTGCCTGACATCCCTTGGTAATGAACCCGTGTGTCCTTATTCATACTTTTGTTCCTCACATGGTTGTGATGTGGCGTAGTTGACTATAAATCTGGTTGAATTCACTAATTGGGCTCTTTAGGCTTTAAGCTCTAAAGGTTGTCGCCTGTCATTTTCACCTCTTTGTTTCATGAAAGGTTCTTTGTGGCAAAAAAGGTTCTCCAGATTATAAAAAGGTGAAAAAGAGATGTTTCATGGATTGGTATATAATGCGCACAAAGTAGAGCCCAAAAAGTATTTTTTAATAAATCCACAAGAAAACAACATGCAAACGTAAAAACAAACAAAACCGGACAAGGAACTGAGGAGAACACAGGTAAGGACATAATAACGAATGATGAACATCCAAACCAAAACAGACTATGGGCCTGTCCCCAATGGCGTTCTTCATGCGGACTTGTGGTCTCGTGGACTTTAATGTATTTGATTTAATAATTATTTTTATAATGGCATAATCACCATACGAAATCGACGTTGTTTCACTCTTGTTCTCGCTCTAGAATGAATAAATATCTTATACGAATGCCATCTGACTGTGTTACAGCAATTTACTGAAAAGTAACAACTCTTGTGTGTCTCGTGGGTCCGTGCTACAACATGATTCACATTGCACACTGTTACATCATTTAATTTTTTTAAATAACTTTTACAACTTTATTTATTAAGTCAATGTATTATAACCTTATATACTATCTTCTATTGTTCATCAATATATATGAACACATTGAAATTCTGAACATTTCAACATTAAATCATTGTATTTTAGGCATTAGCTTTACACAGTGTTTTATCCTCTGAGAAACATTTGTTCTCACATCAAGACCAAAGCGTAGACAGTCAGCTCATGTTTGGCTAAGTAACAGTACTGTTTGTGTCACCCTTTGAATGAGCACAGTGCTTTTTTGGTGTGGTGCTTTCGGTAGACAGTCTGGTGAGATGTTCTTGTTGACCAGTGTCTCTGAGGTATCTCCTGTTCCTTCTCAGAACAACACCACTGTCCAGTTCAACCCTGTATGAACGTTAATATACAGATTCCAGGACTCTTGCCTTCTGCCAGATCGTTTGTGGTTGTGTTGGTTGTACTCTCACTTGATCACCTGGTTTCAAAATATCCATGTCCTTTGCGTGTCTGTAGCAGTACATTTCTTGTCACAATAAAAAATCCTTGCCTTGAGTCCACAACCTTTGGGTTTAACATGTTTAACATGATCTGCCCTGACATTCTGTCTCTCAACATCAGGCATTTTGCTGTTTTAACAAGGCATACTCTGCCTTATCATTGCTTTGTGGGTGCGAAGTTTTGTGCTGAAACTCCCAATGTCTACTGAACTGTTGGAATTCTGTTGACGTATATTGCAGCCCATTATCTGAGAACACTATGTCCGGTATTCCCTGCCTTGCTGAGGTGACCAAGTGTGGACTCGGAGGAGGTCCACAGGAGTGTCCCATTTGGGACAGGGCATATAACTTTGACAAGATGGTTATTTTACCACAATTTTAAGGGGAACACAGTTATGCACAGATTTGTGTCGGAATAAGGATGCGCTCTGTCATTTCCTTTCCTTTGACTTATTTGCGGAGCGCTGCGCCTCCGGTTTTTCCCTTTCGTTTTGTTAATTGTCAAATATTTCGCGTGTATTTATTTGCGTTGCATGTCTGTATTATACTGAAGGGAACTTGTCGTGATGGACACTTCAGAGAGATCAATTTGTGTGCAATGCAGCTAAGAGACGCAGAAGAACTGGTGAAATACAGTTAACGGATGATACAATGCACTAAACACGGCAGCCTCCGCCTGCAGATGTAATTTAAGTTTAACATTAAACTTCTGAACTCTACAAATTTTTTTTATTTGTTTACATGCACAAATATTCAAAACATCATCACTACAACAATAAATCATTGTTTTCCATCACCTTAACGCGCATTTGAACTAAGGTAAACTCAAGTACCTTTTTTGAGTGTATATTGCCCTCTTGAGTACTGAGGTGTATCACCCCCACAGCAAACAGAACATAATTTCATGGGGTTTTATTTAAAAGTTTACTCAGAAACTTGGACTTCTGGTTCTTCTGAAATACTTCATTTCACCAAAGAAGCAAAGAAAATGTTTCAGCAAACAAGAGTCAGTTGCTTCAGCACAATGTATTGCTCTTAACAAGGGAGAGTTTACTGGTCTGTGTACCGGTCAGGCCTGCTTGATCAGAAACTGGTTCACACAAACAAACTTTAAAGGTGAAGTGCATTATTTATGCACCACTACTGTCACAAACAAACAAGAATTGAAAAAAGAAATTCAAACGGTACTGATGTTTAGCCGTTGTTCGGTTGAGCTAGTTGTTGCTGTGTCATGCTGGTCAGAATACACGAACAAAAGAGCAATGTTGTGAAAGCACCACAATGTTTATGCTTATCTTAAATATCTTTCTCTAGTGTCATTTAATGTCCTTTTACTCTCCTATAGAAACATAAACAAAATACCCTGTATTTCAAGGAAAAAATAATGAACATCCTTCATAATCAAGAGTTTTTCCACAGGAACAGCTGATATGGATATGAGCCAATAGCCATTTGCAAAGTAGAGCAATGACTTTAAACTGAACATAAGGAGCCATAAAGCAAAATATTTAGAAAACACTGTTTGGAGGACAAGCTACCCTGAATACATAAACTGTTGTTAACAAGGCTATTATGCTAATTCAAGAATTGTGGGACACAATCAATATATGGCAACGATGTGGAATAACTTCCTCAAGGACATTAATTATGTCTGCATCCACAAAATAGTGTATACTACATGTTCAAGTCTAGAGTAGGCAGAAGGGCGATGGTTTAAGGGCATAATTAGCTATTTTATTGGTAGAAGTTGAGATCTGAAATCCGACTTTAAATGTTGACAATTAATATTAAGGTTTCTTTAACAACAAAGTAAATGGTATGAACTGCACAAGCAGTTTATACACAGGGTCCTTGTACTCTTCAGTTCCACTGTAGTCAGTAGGTGTAGGTATATTGAAATGTGTCCATCAGTTGATCAATTACTTCAGAATAAAAAGCCACATAAAATGTTATACTTCTTGGTTTACCATTCAAAGATGCATTTTTGCAATATTTCAGTTAAATTTGAAGGTTTTTTTGCTCTGTGTCTAGGCTATAGATTAAATTGATTGCCCATGCAAAACTTCAGATTAGACTTATTCAGTTACAGCCTCAATTCCAAACACCAAACGTTTTATATTATCTATTCAACTTTATCAGTCAAACATCACAAAATGCAGTATTTAATATAATGGTTACACTTTACAATAAGGTTGCATTTGTTCACATTATTTAAAGGTCCAATGTGCAGTTTTTTGGAGGATCTACAGTGTTGACAGAAGTGCAATATAATATACATAACTATGTGTTCAAAGGTGTATGAATACCTTATAAAGCTTTGTGTTTTTATTACCTTAGAATGAGCTGTTTCTATCTACATACACCACGGGTCCCCTTTGCATGGAATCGGCCGTGTTGTTTCCACAGTAGCCCTAACCCAGTGGTCGGGAACCTATTCAAAAATCATGTGGCTCGCCAGGTGTCTTACCCTTCACCAACATTTGATCATTAAAAAACATCATAATATACATGAATATATAGACGCATGCAGTGCTATGCGCATGCGTCACAACACCAATCAACAGCGAACAGATTTTCTATGATAACTTCCTGCCCCCCAGCCCAGATTCAAGCTACCCAGAGCTAAGGAGTTTAGAAGAGCGAGCGCGTGTTTTTTTATCTAAAGTTAGGGCTCTCTGTGACGTTTGATACAGTACCCGTTGCCACGCTGTGTAGTTTTAAAAACACACCATCCAGCAAAGTATCCGGTCGATGAGATGGAAGCAAACTGCGAGATGGAAGCAAACAGACCAGTATGCACATGACATCAAAGTACCATCTTTGTGCTTTCGAAACGTCCTCGTGGTACACTGATGTCATACATTCGCTGATCAGTCTGCATCATTTCAAGAAGTTGTATATACCTAAAGCAAAGTCAGGAGACACATATGCACTGCTGATGAACCAGATCATGTGTAACTTCTTGTAGGGTTCCTCAGGAGTACTTTGCAAGTACAGTCGAATAATGTGGAAGAGTCGGTGGTGCTGACCGTCTGTGTATGCCCTGTCATATGTAGAAATAATTACTACAGTTAATGAAGACAGGTGCAGATGGATTGTGTGCATATGTGCAGAACGATCATGAAATCACAGTGGTTTTAATTTGTGGCCCAATCTGGTGATAGCGCTTTGTTACTATTAGTGGAATTTATCTGAATTAAACCTGCCAATCATTCGCTCTTCAACAAAAAAATTGTGCACATTATCTTAAAGCAAAATATATTCAAGAAGAACCTTTGAGAGTTTAACAATCTATTCCGTGAATATTTTACTAATAACTTCTCTGGGAAAGTATTTAAAGTCCACACACTTTATGATTTAATGAGGAAAGAATGAATAAGTCTAAAGCAATTGCCAGTCTTTTAGCAATAGCCAGTTCCTTTGAAAATAAAGTGCTCTGCATATCTGAATATTAATGAAAGAGTTTCCCGTGAACAGCAGGCATATGCCATAAACTTGTATTAAATCCATCATTTTAACCTGCTTTGCTTGGAGATGAACGATGGCGTGAAGCCACACGGCAGCTGTTTTGTACCTCTGGGTCAGCCTGACAGAAGAGAAGAACTTTAGGAAATCTTCCAGTAAAGTTGCTCATCTCAGAGCAAAGTCTGTACAGGTGGCAGGGGAGGTCGACTTACTGTGTGAGGAAAACTGCACTCGTACAGCAGCATTTCTGCATCAGTGTTCACATGTAGAATCAGTTTATTTCAAACCAAGGTGGTCTGTAATTCCCAGTCAGAGTTATCCTTTAGCGTTCCCATTTGTCTCAGTTGGAGCTCAGCTGGCGCATGCCTCCCAGAAACACGCAACCTGCCTACTGGCATCGTTGCTGGTGGGCCAACTGTTCTGGATTCAGCTTGTTCAGAGCCAATCATCCGAGCAACCATAAGAAAACACACAGAATACCCAAGCTCTTTATTAGTAACTACACAGAGCTGGGTCACAGGCGGGCATATAGGTCAAGAGCTAACACAAGACTCATTCCGCATGACCATCAGTGGAGAAAATTGCTTTTAAGAACCAAATGAGTTAGAGAAGACGTGTACCAGAAGGCGCTTAGAGGCTATCCTAACCACCCAAACCCTGACCCTTGCTTGTAAAGAGCTTGGGGGTATTCTTGGTAAACACTGTCAGGATGTCATTTTTTCATGCATTTTCCACAGAAACATGACATTTATTACTCTGACTGAAAGCCAGTTGTGTCCAGAATTGAGTGCTTACCACCAAAGACGGCGAAATTCAACTTGTTTACTTCCAGGAGGTCAAGCAGTGTGCAACTGCTTTTGAACTTATTGAAATGTTGACGCATAGCCTTCTCTGAAAGCAAACGGTTGTTTCTTTTAACCTTGTGCAACATCTCAGTGTTGATGGACTTTCTCATGCTTTGGGCTCTTTCAAGATTTAAATAAATGACAGAATTTTAAAGTGAACTATTCCTCATCAGCCATGTTGTGTAGGCTATAGCTTTCAAAACAGAGGAAACTCTTTTGATAATTTATTATATGTTAGTAATGTTAATTTCAATAAGACATTTGCCACCTTAGATCTAGCGTTAGCTCAACATGTTATTAGAGCTCAGCTCACACTGTTACAAAAGTCTGGCTTTAGGGCATCTTACAGTGGCCACAAGCTTATCTGAAAGACGATAACGTACAAAGAGACGCTATAATTAAGGAATCAAAGCAGACATGATACCGACTGCCTTCAGATATGCCATTATGAGAGATGATACTCTCTCATTAGCCATCCAGACAGCTGGTGTAGGGTGACACAACACACCTCCATCTAAAAGATGTAGTGCAGAAGAGACTATGCTTTATGGGCTGTTACCAGGGAGATATACAGCTCATAACATATCCTCAAGGTGGTTTCTGGGGCGACTAAAAAGAGCATCAATCAATTTGTGTAATCTCGCAGACAGAGCTTCGCGAATGCAAATGAACGTCACCTTTACGCACGCTTATCCAAGCACCACGTTCATCGCAAAGGTCTCGTAAATAATTAAGCATCCAGCTGTGAGTGTCAGAGGTGAAGCTGGATCTTTAGCAAAGCTATCTAAGGCAAATCCCTCAGCTCAGGATCTCTTTTGACAAATATAATACATATAATAGCGGGATAGCTCTACTTGTCAAGTTAAGAGCAGTTTGTGAAGGTTTTATCTGCAAACAAATGATGTTAACGTCTTTCTCCGAATTACCTTGACTTTTCTTTCAATGTTCTAGTGGATGTGTAATATTCACACAATGGATGTCCATAAAGGATGGAGATCTTTCAGCATCTCAGTGGCACCTGCTTGGCTGGTGAAGGCAGAGATGGCATAAACTATTTGCCAGTGCGCAATTCTGAATGAACAGAATTTTTTATGTGATGTAATCTAGCATGTATTCAAATCAGGTGATGTCGCTGCTGTCAGGGTATGTTGCGGATTTAAAATATATAATTGAAATGCAATCCTACACTGATTGGCTGATGGCACCAGAGGAATGTGCACATCTGTGATGTGAAAATGACATATTTCACGCTTGAAAAAAGATGCACACACGAGAATTGAACACTTAATAAAGTCAATTAATTAGGACATATATGTTGCTTGCTAAATCAAGTTGAACAACATACAAAAACAGCTTTTTAAGTCCAAACGCCATGAGCAACACCAAAACAGAACTATGAATGAACAACTGTACCTAAAAAACTTGTATTCACATGTTTTGGTCAAAATAAGACACTTTCTTTGATATTTTGTTATTGTCAGTTGACATACAGAGTCTGCATTTGTATGTACAGCTTTTTTGGGGTCACTGAATATTTTTTTACTTTATAACTAAACACAAACAGGCTACCAATCTTTGAGCTAAAAACATACAGATTTATAGTGACAAAGTTGTAACTTTGTATTAGCACCTATTGTACTATTGCTCTTTGTATGATATATTGCTCCCAGAACTCTTTGTAAGTCGCTTTGGAGAAAAGCGTCTGCTAAATGACGTAAATGTAAAAGCACGTCTTCACCTTTGATAGGCTGACAATAGCTTTGAAGCCAGCATCTGTCCCATTATCGCTTCAGGTCTCTTTGTGAGATTCTGAAATGTGTCAACTAAGGTTCACCTGCACTGACATTTAAAGTAAATTGTGAATTGACTGGATCATGAAAAGTGTGTGTTTTTTGTGGACTGACCCGCTGGATGCAAGGATGAATTGTTAACCACAAAACTAGTAACATGAGTTCCCTATCGATACTTCACTCGTACTGCGTAGCAGGACGCTATGGGGAAAACTCATTTTTCTCCGATGACTGAAGCAATCCAATAGTGCAGTGAAAACTGCACGGTGATTGGTTGGAAAAAAGTAAAACTTTAAACCAATCGTAGCGGAGCTGCCGGACCAATGGCGATGGCACCCGCCAGAATGGGCGGGGCTTATGGCTATATAAGCAGGCCCATCGCCGTAGAGTCCTCAGATCTCTTCTCCTTCAGCAACGACTTGATCTTCGCGTCCCGAGACTGACTGCTTCGCCGTTGAGAGAGCACCTGCAGCGGATTCGACCTCCTGCTCAGCGGCTTCGCTTCAGCGGCTTCGCTTCCGGCGGCTTCTCCCCGAGAGCGTCCTGAACACCATATCCCAGGCTAGAGCCCCGTCCACTAGACGTCTCTATGCCCTCAAATGGTCTGTCTTCGCCTCCTGATGTACACCACGCTGCGCTGACCTGGTGTCCTGTGACATATCGCTGATACTGTCATTCTTGCAAGAGTTGTTGGATAACGGCCGTGCCCCTTCCACGCTCAAAGTTTATGTGGCAGCTATTTCAGCCTCACATACCCACATCGAAGGAAAAGGAGTGGGCAAAAACTACCTCATCGTTCGTTTCTTGAAGGGCTCCAGGCTCTTACAGTTCCCACTTGGGATCTGCCCATGGTCCTGAGGGCTCTAAAGAGCCCACCCTTCGAGCCTCTGCTATCTGTGGACCTCCGTTCCTTAACGCTCAAGAACGCTCTGCTTCTCGCTTTAGCATTGGTGAAGTGTGTGGGCGACCTGCAGGCTCTCTCTGTGAGCCCATCCTGTCTTGAATTTGGGCCTAACGACGCCAGGGTCGTCCTCAAACCAAGGCATGGCTATGTACCTAAGGTGCTCTCTACTCCGTTCAGAGCACAGGTTATTACGCTCTCTGCTCTCCCCTCCTCCGAGCGAGACCCAGAGCTTAACCTGCTCTGCCCAGTCAGAGCATTAAAAATCTACATTGAGCGCTCCGCCCCATTCAGACAGTCGGAACAGCTCTTTGTGTGCTTCGGTGACCGCACCAGAGGGTCTTCGGTCTCGAAGCATAGACTGTCAAAATGGATAGTCGAGGCTATATCGCTCGCGTACTCTTCCTTGGGCCTTCAATGTCCCACGAGAGTAAGAGCCCATTCTACTAGAGGCATTGCCTCTTCCTGGGCATGGTCTAGCGGTGTCTCTATAGAGGATATCTGTGCAGCGGCCTGCTGGGCTTTGCCGTCCACTTTTACAAGATTCTACAGTCTGGACGTCCCGGCCCTTCAGGCCCGGGTCCTTTCTGCTTTGGATTAGGCCGCTGAGCCCTGGCTCTATAGCCACGCCAGCGCCTAATAATTTTGGGATGATTAACCGGACTAGTTAAGCCAAGGCTCGGAGACTATCTGTGTTTTCGTTCCATCTGTAGCACGGCGTGATTATACTGGTTCCCCATAGCGTCCTGCTATGCAGTACGAGTGAAGTATCGATAGGGAACGTACTCGGTTACTAACGTAACCTCGGTTCCCTGAGATATGGGAACGAGTACTGCGTTCCTTGCCATGCTACGAGCTGCATTGTCGTCGCTTCAGTCGAAGTAACCTGAGGACTCTATGGCGATGCGCCTGCTTATATAGCCATAAGCCCCGCCCATTCTGGCGGGTGCCATCGCCATTGGTCCGGCAGCTCCGCTACGATTGGTTTAAAGTTTTACTTTTTTCCAACCAATCACCGTGCAGTTTTCACTGCGCTATTGAATTGCTTCAGTCATCGGAGAAAAAGGAGTTTTCCCCATAGCGTCCTGCTACGCAGTACTCGTTCTCGTATCTCAGGGAACCGAGGTTACGTTAGTAACCGAGTACGTTATCCACAATTTCATTTATAGGTTACAGTATACCATTTTCAAGGTTCAAATGTGTGTATAATATATTTAATCATGTCTACACTTATTACTGTATATAAAAAAATTAAGAATATCCACTTATTTTATAGCTGATTTTCATACATGTAACCCTTAAGCATTTTACATTAAACAAGGTTAGCACAACATTTCTAAATTATAATTCAAGCATTTACAATATGAATTGGACTATAAGTCAAAGAATAAGATGGCACTGTGTGAATGATCAGAATTAGCTGTTCTAGCTCCCACCACCACACAAACGCTCCCCTGGATAATCATTTATACCGTAGACATGTGATGGTGAGTGATCATCAGATTTCTACACCTATAAAAGCCTTGTTTATGTTCCTGCGTGTCACATTCATATGCTCATTTGCAGTCGTGTGCGACACAATCACGCTTTAAGCATGGCTCATATCGAACAAATCATTTATTTTAACAGCCGTGGTCATGTGGCTGTCTCGGCCCGCACAGCGGGTTATATGCAAGCCATTTTCAAATAGTCAATAAAATACTCGGCCTCAGTTATAAGAAAATGACTGTGCTATAGGCGACACCGTGCATCTCAATGAAAGGCTTCCTATTCTAAACACTCTGAGCTGAGGAAACACTTGGGAAATGATATTTGAGGTGTTACCGAGGGACCTTGTGAATGTACTGACCAAATATTTAGGCAGAATTTGCCAAATGTATACGATATTCTGACTGTACAGAGGTCAGAGAGATTGCGACTGCTGCATTATGCATTCAGTGTGGTTGGCATTTTAAGCATGATTGTTTGTACTGTGTGCTGCATACATGCTGTGTGACTTTCATTTTGAGCCGTTTGGGCTCTGCTGATTTGACTGTATGTATTTTGAAGATGGAACATTTTTCTTAATAGTTTGTTGTTTGTTGATCACTTCAAACGTGGTTAATTGTGCCATTGACGTTCAACAAACAAGGATAAAGAAATGAAAATACAAGAAATGGTCTAATTTGCTAAAGTGTTTAAATATTTTAACATAAAAAATATATATATAGTCTTTGGTTTGAATAAACACCATAAGCTACGAGTGCACCGTGTTGCCAAAGTTTGCCGTGTACTGGCAGTTTCTAGTCTTATTATAAGACACACAAAAAACGATTTTGCAAAGAAACTTTGTATTTTTTTGTACACAGTATATAGAGTAACTACATATACATTTATCCCCCATACCATACATAACCATTATCCACCTTAACCAATGATTCAAAATGTGTTCATATTTTTTTCCACCAAATTTTGACTCTGACCAGGCAGAGTTTGTCCATTCTTCACTATCTGTTGTCCATTTCCAGGCGTCCACTGGAGACTTACTTTGTTCTTAGCTGACAGGAACCGCTGTTGTGGTCCATCTGCTTCAAGGTTCAATGTGTTGTGTGTTTAAAACACTCTTCTGCATGCATCTGTTATAATACATAATACATGCTTATTTAAGTTAGTTTTGCCTTTCTATCAGCTTGAGCTAGTCATTTTCACTCACAGGATTGCATTTGCATTTTACATTTAGCAGACGCTTTTATCCAAAGTGACTTACATTGCATTATCCTATACATTTTACAAAGGTTTCTGCAATCCCACAACCTTACGTTGTTAACGCAATGCTCTTACCACTGAGCTACAGGAATTGACCGTTCTCTTTAAACCCTAGAGATGACTGGGCATTAGAAACAGCAGATTCTTTCATGCTGAGTATGATGACCTCATCGTTTAGCAAAGACGGTAGTTTACTTAAGCCCTTTACATACAGCGATCCTGGAAAATACACTGAAAATGCGTCCAGGAATTTTTCCCGGGATCGCTAGATTTTGTTCATTTACACTGCCAGTGATTTTCTGGAATCTGTGCATGCGTTCACACACATCTCGTAAAGACACGAGACGTAATATACTGCAATGTAGTGTTATGTGCATTTTTTTTCGTGAATATCGGGCTGATCATGGTGAAGGATATTTCCTTGCGTTGTTTCTAGGTGGTTTAATAGCACGATTTGTTATTATTTCTGCCTTCATTTATTAAATGCCAAATAGGCCTAAATCATCTAAATTATTCTGTATTTTTTAAACAGGCTAATTGCAATACGAAAGGTATTAACGGTATAGTATTTTAAGTAATATTATTGTCATGATGCTAGAGAGAAGACAATTGCAGGTAAAAGTATGTTTATTAAATACTAAACAGCACGGTCAGAGTCCTAAACACGACACACTGGGGCGGGGAGTGACTCAGGGACCTCAACAGGCAACCGGCAGGTGATGGAGGATATCCAAAGTGATGGTCCAAAGTCCAGGATACTGACAGAGAGGAGTGGAGACGACGAAGACGCGACGAAGACACGACGAAGACGCGACGAAGACGCGACGAAGACGCGACGAAGACGCGACGAAGACGCGACGAAGACGCGACGAAGACGCGACGAAGACGCGACGAAGACGCGACGAAGACGCGACGAAGACGCGACGAAGACTCCACATGAACACATCACAGCCAAACTGAGACAGGAACAATCACTGTGCACATCACAAGGTTCTGACAACAGAGGACACCAACAACCGAGAATATAAAGGTGAATTAGATTGGGATCAGCTGGCACTAATAATGAGTAACGATCAGAAGACACCCTCACACTAATCAACTAATCAAGGATAAAAGGCAGTGAATTCATGAACCATGACAATTATGTACAATAATGTTTCTTTTTTAAGCAAAGTTCGAAGTTTTAGCATTTAGAGTTTTCGGAATAGAAATGGCACAGAAACACGAGGGCTTCTCCGCAGCGAAGCACGAGCACGGCAGATGCATACAGCTGTGTTTTAAAGGTTTTAAAAGTTAGTAATCGATCAAGTTTATAGAAGCGCTGTGTATTTTCGTGTTAATAGTTTTGATAAAAGTAATTTGAAGTTAAAACTGCGTTTAGAAGCAGACAACGCTATTCTCGCATCTGAGCTTAAGTTTGGTTATTATGATTCACGGTTAAGCTTAAGAAGAAGAATAGTGTTTTTTTAGTTATCGATTAACCAACGGACAGAAATACTAGCTGAACTATATTTGTATAAACCAATTATTTATGATTTATTATATATGATTGTCATCAGTACACGGCTTTTACAGCATTGGTTCTGCCTTTTGTTCACACAGGGCGCTTTCCGGGACTGATCACGTGAATGTTACTAGGTCCCCTTTCCGGAATCAATTTTCGGATCAATCCGGGATGCGTTTGCGTTCACACAGAAGGCTGAATGGGGGTTTACAGAGCAGTCAGATGTGTGTGACTCATAACGTTTCTGCTTTTCAATTATTTACATGAAATCAAATCAAAATAGATCAATACTGTAGATAGATGGACAGACACAAACCTGTAGGAAAATGAACACAGTAAAATGGACTAACCATGTTTTTTGGTCAGAATAAGTTCCGTTTGCATCACCGTAGTTTTACAAAAAACATGATTTAACTCTATTTCTGCAGATATCAGGGAATAAACTATATTATTGTGATGAGACTAAAGAAAATGTGTGGTTGTAGTTCAACCAAGGAACAGAGAGACAGTTCTCTTAGTAATGTATGTACGCTGAGAAATGATTTTGCTCATCTACCTTGACCACCCTCTCTATCTTTTATTACAGTAGGGCCGGAGCTGAGCCGCAGCAGCTGATCAAATAGAACTCAAAACTGCTGTTGCAGCACATTCTGCAGCCAGCAATGCACACATGCAATAAATCACATCATCTGTCTCGTGGTTTTACGACAACGTTGTCCGAATGGCACCCCCATCTCCGCAGCGACGCTCTGATCTTCTCTGGGTTCTTTGTCTTGAGTGTCACCTTCATCACGCTCTCTCTCCACAGCAGCGATCCGTATTAACTAACAAAAGTGTCACTAATCCCTGTTAATATGAGGCGGGTGGAGTAATGTGCAGGAATTCATTAGTCGAGTTTATGCAGTCGATCCTTTAGGTTTGAGGCCTCAATCAGTCATGTTTGTCAGCCTGTGGTGATGCAGTGAGATGGGGTGTGACACAGCCGCATCCAGCAATTAAAGTGCTATCTGAGTTAAAGCCAGAGATAGTAAACCCAACCTGGGATTGTAACAGCCAGCCTGCCCTAACCCCCTTCTAAATGACCATCACTGCCTCTCACTTAACCCTGACACTTTAACGCCTGACATAGATTACTGCAAGGCTAGAGATAGTAGCGCTGTTCCAAACCAATGAGCTTCCCTGTTGTCTACAGTCCACGCACATCTGCCTTGTAAGAGAGTATCTGAACCTCAACAGGACTGCAACTAGTAGAGCACAACACTAGGAATGCTGCAATAATAACAGCCTTAAGATATCTCTACAAAAGCCAGTTTTCTCATTTAATTCATGAAGCAACACAAAAACCAACAAATTGTAATATTCGTCATCCAGCGTAAAGCGAACCCGGTGTATAGAGAGATGTATGACTTAATGCGTTGTAATAGCCTTACACTACTAGCGCTTGTCGTTAGAAACACATCAAATATTTTCAATGCTTAAAAAACCCTAAATGAAATACTCGTTTTAACCTAAGGAGGCCGCCATGTTCTTTTTCGATGACGTAAACTGGTTGCACGCACAGCTAGACAGCCAAACTAAACACAGACACACGGTTCTTCAGTACATATAAGGTTCTGTATGATAATATATATATATATATATATATATATATATATAATGCTAAAATATGAAAGAAAGAAAATAAAGGCGTGGTGTATTTTCATACATTTTAATATTGTTTGTCAGAAACAATACAAACATGCATATTAATAGCCAAAATCATTTCAAATGTATTATACACAATATTTAGGCATTATGCATTTTATCCAGATTTGGACTATTTGATGTTGATTTATCAGTAGCCTAACGTTATTGTCTTCTCTCCCTCGGTCATTAGCTAACGGGGCAAATATTCATGTGTGCTCTAATACATAATAAATAGCCAAACCGTCTTAAATAGTCCTAAATGTCTTTAAGGCGGTAGTTTAAAGTGATGATTTAATGCACGCTTACCTTGAACAGCTGTTACTGATACTGAACGTGTTCTTCTTTTATGGCAGGCAGGCTGGCCAAGAGGACATACCGCCACCTACTGTCCCTGTGTGTTTATATATATGATCTTATGTTTTAGGTGTCATATTTTACTGTTCTATATTGAAAGCGTGTGTGCTTCGCTGTTGCGAAAGAGAATTGTCGTTTTTGGTGTGGTTTTGATATGGATTGATATTAATTGTAAAAAAATGAAATGAGCATTTAAATTCTATCATTTGACCTGTCATCACGAAATATAGAGCGCTGATTGAAACTAAAGAGAACCTCAGAGATGATGTGTTCTTGCATGCAATCCTCGGAAGCGAGTTAGCATTTTAGCACTTCTGGTTCTTTCGCCCCAAAGTCTACGGGTCTTTTGAATGGGTTTAAACTATGACATAAAACACACCAGTTATAACTCGCTTGCGACTTTTTAAATCTTTATTGTGTCTTTAAAATGGTGGTTATTTGCCTGGGACGTTCACGGTGCCTGGTAAAATCACCATGGACACAAATGTCTCTTTCATATAAGTTAAAGAAAAAATAAGATAACAATGAATTAATATGACACAATAATTAAAACAGGTGTTTGCTGTGTCACATTCATGTGTTATTTGACCTTTGTCTCTGCGCGTGTGAATTGTAAATAGTCTTTAGGTCTAATCCCCATAGTTAGCTATGAACGTGCCTCAGTGCTATAAAGTCTCCGCTTGGAGGCCATGATTATCTAAATAGCCTTGGAGGAGACAAGACTCAAGCTGTTTTCTTCTGTCCCTTTGCCCACTGACTCTAACATAGTGGCATAAAATGCTCTTATAATCCATGTCAGTATGTTGCTGATGATGCATCAGATAAATAAAGTTTATATGGTTATCAATTTAGGGGAAGCTCCATTTTTGAATAGACATGAGTGTCAATATGGTTGAAATGTCTTAAGTAAACTCAGACTATAAATATTCAATTGATATTTCAGTTGGTTCTGTCAAGCTTTTGCTGAACAATAGGTTCCTCCTGATTCATAACAGCTAGAATGCACTCTCCTGTGGTGAAAAACAAGTGTATATTAAACAAACTGTATGACAGGTCTTTACCTGACAATATAATGCAAAGTTAGCACACATAAATACGACTGTAGACAGTACTAAAAATACGCACAAGCAAAACTAAAACATGTCTCTATATGTCTTCTACAAGCGGATTTGTCCAGTAAAATACTCTTGAATTATGCAAATACCATATGAATTCTATTTTCATTGTACTAAAGCAAGCTCTTGTTTTCGTTCCTCCTCATTTGGCATAAGAGTTACTGTCTTCTGTATTTTGCACCATAGATATGACTATATGAAGGGACGGCAGCAATAGAACCATTAATAGAAAACGAATGATATGCGTTACCTCCGCTGATCTTAAGTGTAGGGATACCTTAACAGAAGTTTGAGCAATGTTAATAGTAAACCTCTCTTAGCAAACATCAACAATTATGTGCATGACCATTCAAGCATGGTGCAAACTGTTTTAGTAAAAAGGGATGTCTTGTTTCTGTGACAGGTGCTAGCATTGTAATGTAATGCAATGTAAATGTTTCATTGTATTGACTATATTTCCAACAGGACAGGTTTAATGATCTCCGAAAAACCCATTGAAACATCATGGAATTCAGTTTGCTTTCATTTGTTGGTGCTGTCACCCTCTCTGTACTCTCATTGTGACTAGTCAAAGACTTTGTTAATGAGTATGAAAGCACTTCCAAAGCAATAATTAGTTATCCTGCAAACAATAAATAAAGTACTTTCAAAGCCCTTCCGTCCACCATGGGCCGCTCTCAAATCAATGCTTATTTCAATACGTTGTGGTAAGGAGCCTCCAGTGATAACTATAGATTCCAGCAGACTGAGTAATGAATTGGCGCTCGATAGCTGGCATGTTTCAGTGAGCCCACTGCAGCGCTGTTGGCTGATCCTGCCATCTCTGTAATTATGGGATACATTTCAATGCAAAACACCAGTGTGAACCATCACCTCTGAGTCAAGTCCCCACCTTCAATAGAGATTAGTTAAATACAGGCAAATAAATCTGAAAGATTCTCATGCCATAATTAGATCAGTCCAATTCCACCTTTCGGTATCATCAATGAACAGGAATGAATTGTTGCTTTGAAATAATCCCAAAAGAACAAAACTTCACCTAAGTATTACATTATATTGAGATCAGAAGAAACGCCTCTCTCTCACCTGTCACCTCCTGAAATACTTTGAAGGTGGACAGATAAAGCATGAGGCCCAGTAAGTGAATCACTAATGCATGTATCCCTATTACTATGGCTAACTACCGGAATAAATAGCTACCTTTATGTGACTCTTCCTGTGGCGGAATGAAGTGATCTGACTCAAATGGTGGGAAAACATTTACATGTATGTAAGAGATCAGAATAGCAAAATCCTGTCATCTGCTTTTTTTATGAGAAATGACTTTTACACTTTATTTCTGTTAGGATGAAAACCCAGTACAAGATTCTGCCTTTGATAGCATAAAAAACATTTCTTAAAGGAATTAGATGTATCTTCTCTCGCAAACAGTATGTAGAATCTGAATGAACAAGCAAAACCTGATCTTTTCAGTCCTCCTGTTTATCTAGATCAGGGGTCCCCAAACTTTTTCTGCAAGGGTTACATAATTCTTCCGGTCTTTAATGGGGGGCCGGGTCGGTTTGTAACAGAAAATTACATGAATACAATAAATACAATGTATTTCCTAATGGCAGAATAGTTTATTTTGTTAAGCACCGTAAAGACAAATGATTACTTTTCAAGAGATATAGCCTATTTAAAGAGAATTGTTATTACTATCATGATGACATTTTTTCTTATTGAGTGCTATTCAAAATCAAAACATTTACTTATGCATATTAATTAACCTTTCTCTTTCCCAAACGTTTGGCCATTTTGTCTCTTTGAAATTTTCCGCTGGTTCGTGCGTCAGCTGTTTAATCGCAGTGGTACATTATGTTGAGCATACCATTCTGTTGGTAGGTGAATTTAACAAATAATTAGGCTATGTTTATAACTTAGGGAAATTTGAGTCTGAAAGCCAATATTTATTATCAAATATAGACATGATAAAAGTGAATACAAGTACATTAAATTTTTTGTTAATATGTCTCGGGCATTGTTCAGTAGGCCGGTCAAAATCTGTGGGCGGGCCATATTCGGCCCACAGGTCGTAGTTTGGGGACCCCTGATCTAGAGGTATCTGTCATTTAAAGAGGCTGTCCATTCAGCACCACGGAGAGCTCCATATGAAAGCCTGCCTCCTTTCAGCCTTCATGAGATCAACATTACTTATTGGAAAACATGACGTTACATTTACGCATTTGGCAGACGCTTTTATCCAAAGCAACTTACAGTCCACTCAGTGCCATATCTTTTACTAGTACTGTATGTGTCCTCCCCGGGCATCGAACCCACAATCTTTGCGCTACTAACATAACACTCTAACCACTGAGCCACGGGAACAGATTTTTTGGCAACCTGAAAAAAAATCACTACCGTTACTGTGGTTGCTAAATTCATTCTTTAATTTATATGGTCTTAAAAAATCTCACTTTTAATTATCAGTCAGGCCAAAAGTCATATCACTCGGTAAAGTCGTAGCACATCTTCCTTTAACTAGCTGAATAATTTGAGCTATCATTCATATCCATAGCACAGATGTTATATGTTACCCCTTGGTACAGTAATAGTGTTAAGCACATTTTTACACAGTTAGGCTGTAGAAACACTAAACTCATCCACTATTCACTTCTGCCTCTCTTGTATTCAATAAACAATGCTAATGTACCCATTAGCTAAAAACAATTTGAAGTTATGACATAGTCTCATTGTGAACAAGAATATCTTGAACTTGACCGAAAATGAGAAGTCTGTCTATCCAGGGAAGAGAAGCCGAGAAATCTCTCAGGTTTACAATCGCAATCATCTGGCAGATGTTGGGGAAGTCATGGGAGACTCAGATTTCTTTCAAGCAGGTGTTCTTTACAGCTTGTATTAAAAGTTTTATATCGTGGAAAAGTTTGGAGAGCACTTGGGGCGTCTTATTCTTTATTACACTCGATATTTTTTTCATGGTCTTATTTTTGGAGGTAACTGTCAAGATAACAAGTCTACACCGCAGAAAACAAACCAAGACAATGCCCTCTATCAATTCTTGTTATGGTATTTTGTTGCAAAGGTTTTTTATGCCTCAGGTAAACTTATGTGTTCACGGTCCTATTAAACATCTAGCTATAGCTCTAATGCACAGTCATGTACAATGTTTGCTTCAGTGAACATCTCAGTTATGGCAAATCCGCATGGAAGTAATCAAATAAAGTTTATTTGAATGCATATTATGTACATCGTGGTCAACAGCATAACCTCACAACGTTTTACATGTTCCTCATTTACAAGCAAAGCTAACATATCCTATAAAACTGTCTTAAATGTCCAGTACAAAACTTTGACCTATTTGAATTCAACAGCGACCTCTAGTGGCAATGGAAAGTACAGATAGCAAATTGTAAAGGAGTTGTTTTTAAACATAACACAAAGTGAGAGAAATTCTTGAAATGAACAAAATAAACCGCAGTTGAAACCGATCACAATAATAAAATAAAAGCAAGAGACCAGCGCGACTTTCTTGCTATTGCAGAAGAATTTGCAGCACATGTAGTTTCATAGACTTCAAAGAGGTGCATATCCAAAAAAACTATAAAAATATATTAATAAAATATTATGAAAACTTTATTAAGTAGCCCTACATTGATGGAATTTAAACATAATATAATTGTTGACTGAGGTATCAGAGAAATGTTGCCATTTTGAAATCATGCAGTCAGCAATAACACTGCCTGCTTATTAACTCCCCTTTGTTTCAGTTTCAAAATCTACTGTCAAAGGATAATAAACTATTTTTTTAAATAATTTGAAAAAGAAATTCTACGCAATAAAAACCCTCCTAAAGTTTTATCAAGCAAAAAGTGCCAACACTGGCTCTCCCTATACATGGATGTATTAGTCTTTAATGTGTTTAATGATCTTCTCCAGTACAATCTCACAACACGTTTCCCTTAAATCAATCCATCAAAAATCTGTTGAACCACAGCAGTACGTACACACATCATACGTGATGCATTGCCAACAGGACACACAGATTTCAGAGATAATACAGGTTTTCCTGCACATCTCTGCATGTTCCTTCTATTGTCACAGCTTGTCAAAGAACATAATAATACCATGATGTGTATCCTCCCTCGGGGACAAAACCGATGCTGTTGTTCTTACATAAACCTCATTACACTGTGAGGAACAATGACCGTTGCTTCCATCAAACCAAAAAAAACAACACTACCCCGGCAGCAATGACCATAATCTGTTATGTACACCTCAGCTTTTAGGTAGAGGAAGACTTGTCTATATCCTAGTGAAATTGCCCAGAAATACGGGCAACTGTGTGGTAAATCTGCATGTACAATTGGCAGGCATTCCTGCCCAGGCTTATGTTGTTCTGTAATGATCATTATGAAAACTAAGTAGCATATCCGCAGAGATTCTGCATGCATAAAATGGGATAAGTGAAGCTGAAGGACAATGCTGTTTAGCATCATTCATGCCAAACACCCCCGACTGCCCCACAAAACAAGAAGTATTAAATAATAACTAAACCAGCACACAGTAAAACTCAACTAAACTTTCTAGTGACGTGCATCTAATTTCTAGTAGCGTTATTTTTTTAAACGGATCAGATACAATTCTGTAAAGTTAAGGCACACCCGTTGGAACGGAAATCACGACAAGTGAAGAATTTACAATCTTATCTCACAGGAATTTGTAACAATTTTACGAAGAAGCTTATTTGCATGAAATAGTATGTTGTGAATTGGTAAAAATCGTACAATGACAAAAGAAATGCTATATTGAAGCCCCGCCCCTTTCCCTAACGTCACAGCTGCAAAAGAAAATCGTAATGTACGAATGAGATGAACGAATTAGCCAAAATGAATCACATCGTAAAATAGTTACGTTTTTGCCGTGAGATTGTTGGAATTAATAAAACCAAGCTGACTCCAAAATCTGGATGCAAAAAGTCAATCAAATGTTTTTTTACAGATTGTCAGATATAGGGTCATGGGATGTGTGCAATAAAAAAATGTATGTACAGCACCCTTAATGATGTGTATTTTCTCAACCAAACAGGTTTCCTAAACATTCTTAACAACAGCCTTTTAGCCTTGCCCAACCAAGACATCATAACTTCTGCACACTGTCCTTTCCAATTTCATTACCATAACATGGACTGTAAAAAGCTACCCCCTGGTTGCACACACACGCTTATCAGTTTGATCCAGATGAAATATGACAGATTTAGTTTTGCTATCTAACAGGCATCTCTCAGCCATGCACACTTCACGTCTCGTCCTTCAATCAGAGGCTTTCCAGAGCACATGCCAAGTGAAAGTAGCATATTTGCAAATCGATGAGCCATTCTGATGATCCTAAATAAAGCAATTGTAATGAATTGAATTAGATAAGCTTATTAATAGTCGGTCTATGGAGAAGCTGTAGTTTGTGTGGTGCTAAGACCATGAATAGTAATAGAACAGAAAGATTAATCTGTGCTAGGAAAAGGATTGAATCAATAACACATCTTATTCCGCACTGCAGAGCACATAACACAGCACATAACTTTAACTAGAGCAACAGTGATCTGGGGGCATCAATGGATTAGAAAGAAAGAAAGAAAGAAAGAACGAACGAAAGAAAGAAAATGGTGCGAATTGTTTAGCATTTTAAGTGTTTTGCTTCAACAGTGAGATCCTTCAATCACACATAATGCCATTTGCTGTTTTTGGGAATGCTGTGGGACTAAACAGAATTCCCAGAGAACTGCAGCTCCCTTGAGGGCAGAAAATCTGTTTTGCCTGAGGTGAAAAAAGTGTAAACACTGTGAATATGCCTACATTCAAAATTTGAATGATATACCATTCTTCTACTTTCACTGCTAGAAAGCTTTCTATATTTACTTCTGTATTCAACTTTAATGTTGCTTTGTGGACAGCAGCAGTCAATAATATTGAATTATATAATATAATGTTTCACCCCTGATAGCACACATTCATCTGGCTGACGTCTGCATTTACATCGGCAAGACATCTGCAATACATAGTTTGCTCATCTGCAATACGTCTCGAAGATGTCTGCTGTCAGAAATCTAAAATCATCTAAAAGATGTCTGTAAGATGTTTATGATCTAGAATGGATCTAAAGCTGCTCTTTCCAAGATGTTTAGAATATGTTTTTACACAGCAGATGTTTCCAGATCTAAAGCAGACGTATTACAGACGTTCAGACGTCTCAGAGACGTATTGCAGATAAGCAAAGTTTGTATTGCAGATGTCTTGCAGATGTAAATGCAGACGTCAAATAGACGTCAGCCAGATGGATTGTGCTATCTGGGACTGTATCTTAAATATTTACAAATGACGGTGAGCTACAGAAAGTTTTTCCATCTCCGGACCTCCCCTTACACAAAAATGTTTCCTAAAAGCCGTTTTCTCCAAAAAGCTTTGCATTACACTACTAGAAAGTTTCTGTTGAAGTGTTTTGATCAAGGTAAGACACCACACTCTGCAAGTCAAACCTTGTGGTGTTCAACCAAACACCCTTTCAACACTTCAAATGTCAATAGACCACCTTTTCACATAGTACAACTGCATAGTTGACAACTAACTTGTTTAAGCACTATGTTGGATATGATTTAAACAATATGTGTTACTTTTATCACAAATGTTTCTGCAGTGATAAAAAAGAAACTAACTCCATGTAGTCTATCAATTTCATGGGGGGTCCACAGAAATGGCATGTATACTTATTAAATAAGAATCAGCACAAATGTTCTTTACAAAATGAATAAGTAAATAAAATAGATGTTCATTATGTATGCAGAAGGACCTTTAAAAACATGACTTACTTTTCCACCTTTTGAGCATCTTCTGTAAGTGTTTGCGACTCCAGCGGTCTGATTCATTCTCAATCACTGCAACGGGAGAAGAGATAACACGTCAAACATCAGACAACACCTGGTGTAAGAACGCGACGTCAAAACTACAACGCTGCGCTTTTCAAGGGGGCTTTTACACAAAACGCTTTTTGGGTTTGTCTGATTTTTGACTGTTGGATTATACAAACATAAACTGGAGGGATCTGTATTCTTTCTTTCAGCACAACTTTTTCACGCAAATTACGTCGAACGCAACGATCAGCCAATATATACGGAGAAGTGCGTCGCGTGGATTTGCGTCCACTGCGTGTAACAACAAAATGCAGTCAAATAATGACAACTTTTACCTTTATGTATGGCAATGTCTGGTGGGTCCTGTGGATACAAATGTAGGCTCTCGTCCTGGATTATTTCCAATAATATCCACTGAGTCCAGGAGAAAGAGTGTAATCTTAAAATCTTGTAATCTCAAAGTAGTCCTGTGTCGCGCAGAAGGAGATTCCCCTGATTTATTAAATGTCATAACACTATCTGATCTGAAATCAGACTTAGAGAGATGTAGCGGGAGCTGCACATAGTTTAAAGTGAGAAATGGAGATCTTCTCTCTTCTCATATGCTTCAGTGGAGATGAGGAATCCGTGTGCGTGTGTTTCGGTAATACTGGACACGTGCTTGTTGATATATCCAGTTACAAACAATAATAGAATCCTATAGTGATTGTTTGTACAGAGTTTATATAATTGTGTTAAATAATAAAACCTTGAAATGCCATTAAGGCAACTCAGTCATAACCAAGGAGGCTGATTGTATTATTGTTGTTAATATAATTTAAATATAAATCCAACAAAGACTTTTAAGTGGCTGTGAGGATTTGCAATTCTGCAGGATATAATGTCCCTGGAAGACATCAAAACCCAGTTGTCCAATTGTCCAATTCTGTTAAACATTACTCAATATTCAATTTGAAGATTAAAATAATACTTTACCGAATAAACTAACATGTTGTTATATAAGGAGATGGTTTCTGTTTTATCAGAGTGGTGGTGCAGTGATAGCACTTGTAACATATTGAATCTTAAACAATATTGGGCATTGGTAGTGCATTCATCGGATCCCTTGAATTAATTTATCCAGTAGAAGCGATCACCAAAACATGGCTCCACCTACTTGCAACTCAGAGAGGACACGCTGATTTGGATAATGTAGCAATGAACTGATAAATTGACTTATTTATTCAAACGATTCATTCAATTTATTCCCTTTTTCAGAACTCTTCATTTGTATAGAAGAAGGTATTCCTAATGGAAAAGAAAACCTTACGTTCTTGATACATATTCTTTACGAGAGTCAAGAGCCCAACTTACATTTACATTTAGGCATTTGGCAGACGCTTTTAATTTATTCATTTATACATAGGTATCTGCAATCTGAACCCACAACCTTGCATTGTTAACGCAATGCTCTTACCACTGAGCTACCACTGCCCAACTGAAGCAAACATTGATGACAACAATGGTAGTTTGATGAAATTTACAAAAAAATACAACCTTAATTGTGGGTTCAGTGATATTGATTTGACACAGTTGACGTTGCATTGAATGATTTCAAACTGCTTTCGCGCTATCTGGGATACGTAATATTTTGGCGCCTACTCTCAAATTAATTTCTATTTCACATACGTATTCTTTTCCTTTCCACATACCACCCAAAAAAACTAACAGTATTTGTAAACAGTATTTAATATTGACTTTAACCTCTTCAAACATCAGCGAGGCTTATAACAAACCCATGCAGTCTTCAAACACAGAAAAAGACATAAAACATGTTTTCTGTAAAAATAAAATACAAAAACTTTTTTTTAAATGTTGATAAATTCGTTTTGAGTTGATTTGTGCGTCAATGTAGGCTTATTGTTCAATGACAGCTCTAATACAACACAAGTCGAAAGAGGAAAAACTATTTAGGCAAATATCAGAACATCAAAGCCCTGCGAAACAAAGAAAAAGGTATTTGATGATATTGTAGCCATCAAGCTCAGCAACTTCAAAAGTACTAAAGGAATTCCACAAGAGCTGCTTCGGAAAATGTATCCTTTGTACTTTGGCATCACAATACTGAGGGCTTAGCAGAGTGTCACAGTCACCAGTTGCAGTGCCCTCTCAAATCCGCTAGAGGCCACTCCCCTCATCGCATGGACTGCCCTATGACACTACATTACCCATAACCATAGACCGGATTCATTATCTGTTATTGCCTTCACCTGTGTCCTGTTAACTGTTGTTTGCCTTGCCTTGCCTTGCCTTTGCCATTGAGGACTGTATTGAATTAGCGCATTTAACAGATTTTAACCAGGTATGCAACACGACCCCAGGTGGACTCTGGTGTATCATATCACTATAGCACTGCAACAAAGCAGCGTGAAAGTTGTTGTGCAAGTGGCTGAGGAGGATGCCAGCCCTGAGCCTGTACACAAGATGGAAGCCAGTCCAGAGCTCGCTTGCAAGATGGCTGCTTGTCCAGTGCTTGTTTGCAAGATGGCTGCTTCTCCAGAGCCCGTTCACAATATGGCCGCCAGCCCAGCGCCTCCAGCCATTATGGCCACCTCACCATTGGTCCCAAGTCCAGTTGTCCCTGAGGTGTCCATTGCTTAGGTTCTGCCTTGTGAATCTGTTCTGACAGTGGTGGCCACTTCCCTGCTGTGTGTCTGGGCTGTGCACTGTTCGTCCTAACCAGAGGCTGTTTCTGAACCCACTGATTCCATTGCCTCGTCCAAGATTGCCGCATCTGAGCTCCCTGCCTTATCCAAGATGGCTGCTCCTGGCGGCCTTCGGGTCATCTGCATTGTTGGGTCTGGTGTCCTTCATCTTCCTCTTGACAATACCCCATAGATGATCTATGGGGTTCAGGTCAGGCGAGTTTGCTGGCCAATCAAGCACAGTAACACCATGGTCATTGAACCAGCTTTTGGTACCTTTAGCAGAGTGGGCAGGTGACAAGTCCAACTGGAAAATGAAATCAGCATCTCCATAAAGCTTGTCAGGAGATGGAAGCGTGAAGTGCTCTAAAATTTCCTTGTAGATGGCTGCGTTGAATGTGGACTTCAGAAAACACCATGGACCAAAGTACTATTTTCAGATGAAAGAAAATTTTGCATTTCATTTGGAAATCAAGGTCTCAGAATCTGGAGGAAGAATGGAGAGGCAAAGAATCCATGTTGGTTGAAGTTCTGTGTGAAGTTTCCACAGTCAGTGATGATTTGGGCTGCCATGTCATCTGCTGGTGTTGGTCCACTGTGTTTTCTGAAGTATGAAAAACGTGAACGTGATCTCTTCCATTGCTTACGTTTGCAGGCGACAAAACAGTGACATGTAGGGAGGGTCCGACTTGCAAGGTAATTTTCTACCCTTAACCTTACTGCAGCCGCCTACTCTCAGCCCTTAACCAAGTCCATGTCTAACCGTTATTGTAATTAAGTCGCTTTTTTGGATACTTGTTATTTTATATGAGTATATTTTCAAGTCTGTAATTATACTTGCACTTTATACAAATTAAGCTAATACTTCTACTTTGCTACTATTAAAATCCCACGCACTACTGAGTATAACCTGAATTTATATTCAGACCTTCATTTGCCCATAAAGATATCTGACCGTAAATGTACCAATGGATTTTGAACTGAAAAGACGACAGCTGCGCAGAGATTTGTTGAGTTGGATTGTTGTAGGACAGGATTGCTGTTCATCAACTCCCCCTAGAGTTATCCAAGAGATGACGTTTCTAAAGCAGAACAGTAAAGAAGTCTTCATCTGAAATCATGAGCTTTGTTCATTCATACAATGCAACTGCTGTGTGTTTAAAAGTTCAAAAAGCAGACACAAACTGCACAAACGCAATCCTTGTGCCTCCTGATGATACATTAACATCTTATGAAGTGAATCACAAGATAAGACATTATAACCGATAAGTGTAGCAATCAGTCTGCTTATGTGTAAGTGGCACAGCAGGCAGGGGGCATATCAAACAGCGGAGGGTTTTTCGCACTTGAAAGTCATTGCGGGAAAGGGACACAATACGAAGGGTTGTCTGATATAAAGACAAAAGTTGTGTTTTTGTATTATTCCTTTCGGTAGTGTTACCTGTTTCTGTACTTTGAACTTCGAAAGAAGAAACTGTGGACTTTTGCGTTTTATAAAAGACCACGGACTAAAATTCCAGGTTAAAATCTTTACTGTTCTATGTAAATAATGTGACATACATTTTGGATGGCTTGAGGTTGAGTAAATTAAGAGTCAGCTACGACTTTCAATGTTAATTCAATGCAATTTTGGTTACAAATTATTGCATTTTTTGCATGCAGTCAATCTGGGTATATTACTTGGGAATTGTCTGAATCTCAGTAAATCTGTCATCTCTTCAAAACTTCTAAAAATTATTTTATCATTTGAACCATCGCATGCAAAATGATCCATTAAATTATAAAAATCAGGCAATCATGTATATTCTGTGACTATCTATGACATTTCGAATGTCTTCTACATGGGCAAATAATCTGCACATGCCAATAAATCAATAAACACAATCAACCAACCAATCAAGCAGATTTGGAAGCATATGTATGGAGTTTGCCCAAACCAAAATCACTGTTTTTCTTTGAGATTTTATTTTCAGCATGGAGGTGGAAAGAATATGACCATCAGCCACAAAATCTGAGGTCTCTGTTAGATGGCACGAATGCTGCTTGAGAGGACATTGCAATTACAGTAATCACTTTAGGGGATGGGTGCACCATTCAAAGTGATTTTTCCCCGGTGCATTGCAAGAAAACCATTAGATGCGATGTGGATATGATTTTTTGGCCAGTTCATCTAGAGCGATTGGATGTACAGTAGTTTTTCATGGATGTGATTTTGTGTAACATGTAATTTACTTTAACATGTATAAAACATACACTCACCTAAAGGATTATTAGGCCATCCTAATACTGTGTTTGACCCCCTTTCGCCTTCAGAAGTGCCTTAATTCTACGTGGCGTTGATTCAACAAGGTGCTGAAAGCATTCTTTAGAAATGTTGGCCCATATTGATAGGATAGCATCTTGCAGTTGATGGAGATTTGTGGGATGCACATCCAGGGCACGAAGCTCCGGTTCCACCACATCCCAAAGATGCTCTATTGGGTTGAGATCTTGTGACTGTGGGGGCCATTTTAGTACAGTGAACTCATTGTCATGTTCAAGAAATGATTCAAGCATTGTGACATTATCCTGCTGGAAGTTGCCATCAGAGGATGGGTACATGGTGGTCATAAAGGGATGGACATGGTCAGAAACAATGCTCAGGTAGGCCGTGGCATTTAAACGATGTCTAATTGGCTCTAAGGGGCCTAAAGTGTGCCAAGAAAACATCCCCCACACCGTTACACCACCACCAGCCTGCACAGTGGTAACAAGGCATGATGGATCCATGTTCTCATTCTGTTTACGGCAAATTCTGACTTTACCATCTGAATGTCTCAACAGAAATCGAGACTCATCAGAGCAGGCAACATTTTTCCAGTCTTCAACTGTCCAATTTTGGTGAGCTAGTTCAAATTGTAGCCTCCTTTTCCTATTTGTAGTGGAGATGAGTGGTATGTAAAGAAAAGAAGCAGAAGTTGCTATTATTAAGTTGTTTCAAGAAGAAGCATTTGCAGAAAAGATAAAGATTTTGAGGCTAATAAAGTTGTCAAGACTTAATACAGTAGGCTGCACAAGTTAAATAAATTCTTGGATGAAGAAGGTATTCTAAGAGTTGGAGGACGTTTAAGTCAAGCTATATTACACCCACACATGAAGCAATACTTCCCAAGAATAACCATACAGTATATCAGCTTGCTTGTTAGGCATTTTCATGAGAAAGTATATTCTCAGGGGTGGGGTATGACAATATACAAACTCCGAGCTAATGGATGGTGGACCATGGGATGTAGCAATGCTATTTATTTACACATCTTTAAATGTGTCAAATGCAGGAAGTATCCAAAAATGGGTGACTTGTCATCAGAAAGAATGGAAACAGGTGGTCTCTTTCTAACCTGCTGTTATATCCGTAAAAAAATATAATGTGTTTTTACTGCCTTGCGTATTTTTGGTGTTCCAGTTGGGTGTTTCCTCTGATAATGAGCTGGAGTCTCCTATTGGTCGTGCTGAACACCTTACTAAATTAAAGGACCGCACCAAACACTCATTCTCTGCATTTTGTTCTTTAGTCTTACACTCGTTCTGATTATTAGTATTCTCATTCTAGATTCGTTTTGTCATTTGTTTGTTTGTGAGAGAGCGTCATGCCAGGGAGATATATTAAGTGTGGTGAAACTGTGAGTGTTTGTTGGTATAATCAAGCCCTCATTCCCCTATGTTACCTGACCAAGTTTGACCATGATTAAGATGCTGATTCTGATTTATGTTTGCCAAGAGAATTTGTAAATACTTTTGTTTCTATCCTTGTAAACACACTTTGGAAAGTTGCGAGAGGTAAAGGGTTGGATGCCAACTTATTTCATATCTTTTTCACCTTGTTTATCTTGGAGGTAGTTAGATAATCTAACTTGCCCTTAGCAACAGGTCCATTAGCTTAAACCTGCACGAGAACAGGCATATTTCATGACGCAGTCAAGTCGCCTTATTCTTACAATAATAGACCCAAGGTACAGGATTAATATAAAGAGCTTTGCGAATTTAACATGTAATTAATGCAATGATTTGCTTTTAGAACAATATTCATTGTAATATGTATATATGTTGTGAGAGATGTTTTTGACCGGACTGAGTTAGGAAGAATGTTCCACCAGGAAGGAGTTGTGAAGGAGAATGTGCGGGAAAGCGATTTACTGAGAAGGCAATACAGATGCTCCTTGTTTGCTGAATGCAGTGCTCTTGATGGGGTGTAGGCAGTGGCGGCTCCAGACAATTTTGATCGGGGGGGTCAATGGGGGTCCTGGTCATTTAAAGGGGGGGCTCATTAAAACCAACAGAAAATACAGTGGACACGGCTAATAACTGCATATTAATGCTACTAAACAAATAAAACAACACAGCATATCAACTACTTTGTTTTTAATTAATTAATCAATTGTAGTTTGCAAACAATATGCTCGAACTTTAATTGCCATATCCACACCCACTGCTGCTTCTAGCTATATTAGTGCCCTAAGCATAATTCCATTATGATGACCCCCCCCCTAAAATTTGCCAGTTTTACTTTTTATTACCAAACATATAACTCAATACCAATAACACAATAGCAGCATCACAGTATAAAACTTAGGAACACTAAATAGAGAAAGTAAAATCTTCACACCTTTGCTGACTTTGTAAACATATGTAGAATAGCCAACACACACTACACATTTGAAAGTGCAAACTTTTCTTCAGTAAACAGAATTAGTAGCAGCACATCCACATTTCCCGAATTTAAGTTAATTAAACATGGACATACCTCATGTGACGCACGGGCATCATCTCCAGTTTCTTCAACTTTCTTTTCTCTTGACTCCTAATGTCTTTTCGGGGACATTTCCAAATAAGTTGCCTAGACTACCGTCTGTCAAACTGCGTCAGGCGCACGCGTGATCAACCGGCGCTGCCGCTCGGACCGTACATGGGCGGGTTGTGGTGATATAGGATTGTTCAGCTGTGTTTTTTTTTACATATACATGTCTAAAATGTGCCTGCCTAATCATTTTTCTATAGCCTAATGAAATAATATTAGATTTTAAAAAGAATGTATTACGCTATTTTTGGTGCCGCCTCAGCACTTGGTGCTGGCCACACCCATGACAGAAAACATATTTACAATCCAAAAGAACGACGCGGGTATGATTTTAGTTGAGGCTGTCTTGGTTTCTCGGCTGGGCCATGGATTAAATCCCCAGTTAAATCCTCTCCGCCGTCAGGATTCCCACTTTCCGTGCCCGCTGTAGCGCTCGATGAGGCGCCATTTCTTTCCATCTGCTCACCTGTCTCCTCCGCCCTTTTTTAGGTATGACAAAGCGATCCATTTTTAGCTTCAAGAAAAGTGCGTAGCAGCTCTTGCGGGCTCGCGTCAGCGCCTTGAACGCAATGACGCAAGGCGCAGCGGCAGCAACGTTCATGGTGCGTCGCATTGATTCTTATGTTTACATTTTTTATATGTCGACTAAATTATTAATTATTATTGTTCTGCGTAGTTTGAAGAGAACCATTTTTAAATCTTTATCCTGGATATATATATTTTAATATGTATCAAATATTTTTTAATCAGGAAGGGAGTGGGGGGTCAAAAAGGGGGTCAAGGCGTTTTTGGAAGGGTCTTGAGACCCCCCAAGACCCCCCTGGCGCCGCCACTGGGTGTAGGAGTGTAGGAGGGTGTGAAAGTATGCCGGTGCAGATGATGATCCTGAAGGCGAGCATAGGTGACTTGAACCTGATACAGGCTTAAACCGGTAGCCAGTGAATGGAGATGAAAAGGGGTATCATATCAGCCCCTTCGGGCTGTTCAAAAATAAGACGCTGCTGCATTGTGAACCAACTGGAATGGTTTGATAGCATTTGCAGGCAGACCAGCAAGGAAAGCACTGAAGTAGTCCAACCTTGAGATGACAAGAGGAGTTGTGTCGCATGCTCAGTGAGATAGGGTCTAACCTTTCTAAGGTTAAATATGGCATGTCGGCATGACATGTATTGACGTTTTTACTTTTTGATTTGCATAAATCCAACCTTTAAAGACTTTCAAAGGTGTATACATTTATGTGCCTGTGCCTGTTGTGAAGTGAAATCAATAATTCACAATACATTAAAAGCAATAAAATAGCACAACAAAATCATATTTTCCCTCAACTCTGTACCACATTTCTATGATTACTGATGTTCAGATGTATGCCTTTCAAATGATGTGGACTCCTGCAACTGCTACTGAGTTTATTTAATTCAAAAAGGATATTTTAAATAACAATTTAGAGAGCCAAATATGAGAAAATCGTAAAAATAAAAAACGGACGTTTTGTGTTTCTACTTTTGCGTTTACATTATATGGTCTGAAAATTGAATTGTGAAGCATTACACGGACAGGAAGTACAATTTATAAAAATGATTTAATTTACAACATTAATGGATTGGATAGGGACACAAAGTGCTTGCACGCAAACGGAAAGTAATTTGAAATGCATAGGAATATGCACGGTGGTGGAGGGTGGTATCTGCTGTAGTTGATATCATTTTAGATTAGTACACTGCAAGGGGGAAATTCACATGACTGTGGAACTCCCCAACATTTATTTCCCAGGGGCTAGATGGATATTGTGATTCCAATCACTTGCCAATATTTAACATTTAATATTTCATTACCTCCAATCTGGCTCATAATCTGTTTTTGTCACACTCCATTACATGGGAAAGTGACTCTGAGATGGTTAATTCATAAAAATCTACAGTGTTCCTCCCCACCAGGACAAGACTTCTCGGGCCAAGCTTTAGAGATGCAGTGTAAACTACATGTCTGTGATTTAGCAGTGCAAACGAAAATGAACTTTAAATGTCTGAGACCTTGATACTTTTAATATAATTTTACACTCCCTAGATTAAACAACATTAAATCGAGATATTGGCGTATGTACAGGTACACCGGTAAGTAATTCCACATGAATATTATTCCTTATGCATGAGGGAGACCAGACAATGTGGCTGTGGTGGGTATTTGCTCTTATAGTTCTTGAGTGATCACTCAGTGATCAGCGTTTGGGCAAGTGGAAGCGTGGATTGGTCGGAGAGCCTGGTGTTTCCATGACAGGAACATGCAGCAAGCCATTTTTCCATAGCAGAAAATTCATAGCATTAAAATATTTAGCTGCTTTCACAAAGCATTATATAAATCATTAACTATCATTGTGAAACTGTCAGATGGTTTATTATAACTATATGTGACTGGACCTGATTAAAGGCACCAAATACAGGGGCCACTAATGAACTTTCTGTAAACACATACAGATCTCCTTTAAACCAATTATAGCACATTGTTGTAGCTCAGTGGTAAGAGCATTGTGTTAACAACACAAGGTTGTGGGTTCAATCCTGGGGGATTGCAGATACCTATGTAAAATGTATAGGATAATGCTATGTAAGTCGCTTTGGATAAAAACGTCTACCAAATGCCTAAATGTAAATAACATTCAAATAAAGGAATTCCCCGGCACCAAATTGGGAAAATCACAGGGATCACAAGTCCAAACAAGCCTACTCAAGGACACGGACTGGATGCTGGCTGCACCGGAAATGACAGCAGGGATCTGTGGCAGAAACGGGATTCCGGCAGCTTCGACCCTGGAGGGGAGCCCTGCGGCCTCGACCCCGGACGGGAATCTGGTGGGCTAATTTATCTCTTAGTTTTAAGTATTTCAATATTGTTAATGTTAATTGTTAAGTAATTTCACCGAGCTGAAATCTACATTGATTCAATGTTATGTAAGCAAACCAATTGCGTCGATTTCGTGTTGAATATGTGTTAATTCTCTAACGTCTTTTCACGGAGCTGAAATCAAATTCAAATCAATGTTCGGTAAGTGAACCAATTGCGTCGATTTAAGGTTACTTTTTTATTGCGTGACTGACGTTGACTCAACATTACCCAGGTGAGCAAAATGATTTCGAATCGATGTCGGAAATCAATGTCGTTTCGATGCTGGGAGAGATATTGATTCTACATTGATTCTACTTCGGTTTGCTATCTGGGACACCTGCTGAATAAAATAATGCTTAATCTTTTGCCTGTTTTTTTATTTCGTTCATTTAATATATCCTTCCTGGTGGAACATTCTTCCTATTGCAGTCCGGTCAACCACATCTCTCACAACCTTCAAAAAACTACTTAAAACACACCTCTTCGGCGAATACTTGACAGACAAATAAAAAGATAAAAAACACTAACCCTCTTCTCTCACTAGTAACTAGTAACTTTGTATTAGCACCTATTGTACTATCGCTCTTTTATGACATATCGCTTATTGCTCCCTGAACTCTTTGTAAGTCGCTTTGGATAAAAGCGTCTGCTAAATGACTAAATGTAAATGTAATGCCAAATAATGAAACCATGGGATATAACTAACTGAGTTTTAATGTTTTAAAGATCATTTAACCAAATCCATGACCTTCCAGGCCATACAGCTGGATTCTTCGACTGTTTCATTCCGGGACACTTAAAAGGTCAACATTAATTTCACATATTTACATATTAAACCTTCATAATCTTATTTTATCATTCATAATTAGCATGATTTTTGGGGGGCACAAATCCTAAAATCAATCAAATAAAAATTATCCTAGTCAATATTTGCTGACAGACAGCACAGACCGATATGAAACGCGTGCTTATGCTAACTTTCTCCCATTGTTGTCAAGCAAACTGTAAGTCATGCATACCACGTAATATTAAAATACTTAGTTTTAATTTCCTGACTTACCACTTTATTCCCCAAACCTTGTTTCCTCTACCTACAGATATTTAGCCTGCTGTAGAGGTACATTATTGTTACAATTAGTTAATCATGCCGTACATTGCGGGTTGTTTTTAAATAAAGGTTTCAGAGTTACACACCTGTGTTCCATTGGAATCTGTAGCATTCAGTCCAGAGGTGGAAGTTTTACCTGGGTACGAATCCTTTCACTAAACTTTGCCCTGGCACTCTTTACTATGAGCATCTCATTTCTCCATTATGACGTCTAACATTCAGCCTCCACAACTGGCAACTTCTACAATCAACTGAGCTCCATTATTCAGATGACCCCCTCATCCGAGTGTTGGATGATCCTTGGTGACTTTAATCCATGAGTGGGAGCCAACTTTAGCGCGTGGCCTGACATTCTGGGAAGACATGGATATGGCAACATGAATGATAACGGTCAGTGCTTACTGGAACTCTGCAGCACCCACTCTGTCCCTTCCGTATTCTTTAAGGGCTCAAGCTCCTCCAAAGTCACCTGGCATCATCCACGTTCTAAGTGCTGGCACCAACTTGACCTTGTACAGGTGAAGCTTGAGAATTTGAGGGAAGTAACACACTGCTGATCACTGCATTCAGCAGATTGTGACACTGATCACACCATTCTACGTTGCAAACTAAAGATAGTCCCAAGTAAGTTTCATTAGGCCAGGCCCAAGCCTACTCCACGTCTGGATGTTTCTGTAATCTATGCTCCTGCATTCCAGGAACTACTTGCTGCCAGCTTTGACTCTCCACCATTTCATGCGGACATCACGACTGCCTGGCAGCACTTCCACTCTGTTACCACAAAGGCTGCATTCTCCATCTTTGGAAAGCAATCCACAGCCTGACTGGTTCAAAACCCATGCCAGCATTCTTCTACCTGCAATTGACTCTAAGCGTTCAGCCAGACTGTCTTACATGCAGCATAACACTCTCTCAAATAAGGCAGCATAGAAGCAGGCATGCCGTAATGTCCAACAGGTCATTCGCACAGCCATAGGGGTTTACTGGAGAACACTGTGTGACCGTATTGAGGCAAGTGCATCCATTGGAAACATCTGAAGTGTCTTTGAAGGTCTGAAAGAAGCCCTGGGCCCAGTCCCTTAAAAATCCTCTCCACTTAGTTCCCTATCAGCCGAACTTCTGACTGATTTGGAATCTCAATTGGCAAGATGGGCAGAGCACTACAGCCTTCTCTATGCTTAGTCTGTCACAGCCAACATACTGGCAATAACTGCTGCTGTTCCTGAGCTCCCCACCATGTCTGATCTGGATGCAGACATTACCATCGAGCAAGTCAAATCTGCAATTAAATCAATGAAAATTAAAAGGTATCCCGGAGCTGACGGCCTCCCCCCTGAGACTTATAAGGCAGGCGGTGATGTCCTTGCCTCTGTCCTACATCATCTGGTTGAGAAGTGCTGGAACAGTGGATATTTCCCAGATGTCCTTAGAGATGCCAACATCATCACCATCAATAAAAACAAGGGGGAACGCGCAGACTGTAACAATTTCAGAGGAATATCTCTGCTCAGTCTTGCTGGCAAGATATCTGCTCGCACTATTCTACCACGTTTACAAATCCTTGCTGACCGTATCCTCCCTGAAAGTCAGTGTGGGTTTCGAGCTGGCCGTATCCTCCCTGAAAGTCAGTGTGGGTTTCGAGCTGGCCGTTCACAGCAGACATGGTGTTCTGTGTCCGTCAACTACAGGAAAAGTCTATTGAACAGCATAAACCTCTGTTCTTGGTGTTTGTGGACTTGACCAAGGCCTTTGACAGCGTTAGTCGATCTGGACTTTTTCTCATCCTACAAAGACTTGGTTGCCCTCCAAAGTTACTGAAGGTGATCATTGAGTTTCATGAGAGCATGAAGGTAACTGTACAATCTGAAGGCACTCGCTCTGACGAGTTCCAGATAAGGTGTGGGGTAAAGCAGGGATGTGTCCTTGCTCCTTCCCTCTTCAGAATCTTCTTCTCAGCCCTGCTACGCCGCGCCTTCCCTGATAACTCGGGTATAATTCTACACACCCACACGCCATGTTCTGGTACGTGAGCTGCTTTATGCTGATGATGCTTCCTTTGTTGCCCACTCAGAGGCAGATCTACAACTACTCTGCTCATCTTTTGCCGCTGCATGTCTTAAGTTTGGTTTGCAGATTAGTCTTAAAAAGATAGTTATCCTTGCCCAGCCTGCAACTCTAAACCCTGCAGTATACATTAAGAACACATGTCTATCTGTGGTAGAGAAATTAATCTACCTGGGTTCCACAGTATGAAACAATAATAATGTTGATGCAGAGCTTGACATGCGCATTGGGAGGGCATCATCAATGTTTGGAAAACTGAGCAAGCGCGTTTGGCACAACAAGAACCTCTCATTACTCCTTAAGGTATGTGTATACCATGCTTGTGTACTTAGCACCTTACTATATGCAAGTGAGACATGGACAACATACAGGATGCACGAACATCGCCTCAATGCCTTTCATTTTCACTGCCTGCGTTCCATACTGGGTGTATGCTGGAAGGACCATGTGCCAAACTCTGTCATACTTGAGAGAACTGGTTCCACTGACTTGTACACTATCCTTTGTGAACGCCACCCCCGCTGGATCGGGCATATTAATCGAATGAGTGACACGCGCCTTACAACAATTTTGCTATATGGCGAGCTGGCAAAGGCCATAAGCAAACAAGCTCAAAACAGGAAACAGTTCGTCACACCTGACATGAACGCCATAGGAGTATCCCTTTATTACCCTAACTTAAAATATTGTTACACGTATAGGTACACTATAATTACATAAATGTACACCATTAATTTAGGTTATCTTACGCAGTTCTCTGCAGATTGTATATATGGTTGCAACCCCTTTATAACCCGAACTAATATTTTGTTCCCTTATACCTACATGTAGGTACACTATAGTTACCAAAACTTACACCGTAAATTGAGTTGACTTACGCAGTTCTTTGCGGGTCGTAATGCAGTGCGCAATGGAAGATGGGTGATTTTCCTTTTCAACATACGGTGATGTATTGAAGTTCCCTTCTTCCCTACGCTATTCGCAGTGCCCTTCGAACAGAACATGTTAGCTCTCTTCGGATTGGAATCTCACTTAAGATGGCGGAACTCCCCTTGAAGTCCACTTCGCAGTCCAAATGGAACACACCTGAATGTAAGAAACTAATTTCATCCTCTGTCACACATTTAATTAAAAAAATACAGCATTTCATGCATGCCATTTATTGATGAAACTTTAACTTTTTGTACTTCTGAAAATGTGAATCAGCAAATGATTGCGTTGCAAGTCTTCAGCATTGGACTGAATACATCAAGATGATTTACAGTGGACAATAAAGATACTAGTCTTTTCTTATTCTCTCGCTCTCTCTCCTTGCTTTCTCTTCTTCATCAGGCGTTCCTTATCAAGCTGTTTAAAAGGCTCAGCAGTTTTTGGATGTAATATTGATGAGAAATCACATCATAATGTCACCACTACTGCAACGCTGATGGATCACAGTGGGAATGTAGTGAGGAGGGGTTAAATTATACAAATAACAGTGGATGATGGATGACCAAAACACTCCTCAAGCTGTTTTTAGCTCTACCGCTTAAAAAGAAATACAAGCTTATGAGAGAAGAAATTTAAAGTCGTCTGTTTATGCATATATATTCTTAAAAATATCTTCATAAATAATTACAGAATTTTCGTTTTTGAGTTAACTTTAAAGTATTAGTTTTTATGTATTTGTTTCAAATTATTAGAAATCATTGAATCTAGGCCACTGCATGCATTGTATCTGTGACATCTGTCATTGGAAGTATGGATAATAGTTTAGTCTTCAGTAATCTCACTAGTGATCTTTAAGGTGTAAGACATAATGGTGGTGCAGGATTTATTTTATGGTTGTGGCATATTTACATTTCAATGTTATATTCAAGGTACTTTACAATAGCATGTCATATTTTCCTTAAAATGTTAAATGCTGTTGCAAGATGACCATAAGACTTGCATTCACACAATGTCCTAGACTATGATGGCCTAGTAGCCATTAGGTACTTACTGAAAAACTATATGAGATATAAAGCTCTAAATGTACTGTACAATACCCTACTTTTATGATCGTTAAGGTGTCCAACACAAATAAAATATTATTTCTGTTTTTCTTGTTCTAATATTGTCTTACTAAAGCTTTGTGCGACTCACACAATTTTCTTCTATCCTGTTATTTATTTGTAGCTCTCAAGGAATTTTTTAAAAGATCTTTCCAGCTGTCCTCTTTATATATGCCCTGTTACACATACTTAATGATTTGCATTAACATATCCATGATTCTGTACATTGTCACAATATATCTTTGTGAAATTCTACATATAAAGTACAAATATAGTAACTTCATAACTTTAGGCATGTCCACTTATTATAGGAGTAGGACAATGGATTCACTTTTATCCAAAGCGTGTCAAGAATGTAATCCAGATCAGCATCAATGTGTATTTAACCCACGTGATATTAAAGAGACAGCACGACAATGGATCCAAGTAAAGTCGTTTACAAATGTGTCCACTGCAGCTCGGTATATGCAACAATTTCAACCGCATCACCGTTTCCATTTAAAAAACATTTTGTGCATTTCCCCAGCCACCAGTTGTGGTCTATGCAATAAATAGTCAAATTTCTGAACTATGTTATTGTATTTTTTTGTGACATTATAGTAATGATAATATTTTCAATATTTACAATAATAATATATTGATATATAAAATATTCAATTTAACAGGAGTCTCTCACATTAACCCACAGCAATATTAAAATAGTGTAGAACAATGTTTTATACCAATAATTTATTAATAAAGCTCTACGATATTGTTGTGTGAGCACATTAGGTCTTAATCGCTGACTATCGCGCTCCGGAAATGCACGCAGTTGCATCTCGTTCAAAAATATAGCCAGTGCAGTTTCTTAACTAAATGTAATGACCCAACCATTCACAAGACACACAAGTTATGTTTGTGTCGTGTTTTATTGTGTTTAATATACAAACTGTTGTGTTTAGGCGTGGGGTCGGGTCGGGTCACGTGCTCAAATGCATCTATATTCCGCAACCTTAATAATAACCGTACAGAAAATATAATGTCTGATTTAATCATTATTTACACGCAGGACTTTTCCTACCATGGTTACATGATACGTGAAAAAAGAAATCCAACAAAATGAAGAGTTGCAATTTTTATTTTAATAGTTGAAGTTTAACATAAACCTAAAGATTTCAAAATGTAGTTTTATTTTTTATGAGGCTTTAAGATCATAGCCAGAATTTCTGAAATGGAAAAGTGCTTTGAGTTGGTGTAAAGCCAAACCCACACAAACATTGCATTGTGGGAATTCTGATTGTTTTCACTGTCTTTTAACTTCTCTTCATCAGGATCTTCATTCTGTTACACTTGACTTATTAATTGATTGTAACTTTTTCATTTTTCATGTTAAGCTCCAAACCCTCGGTTGTTGCCGTCTCTCTTTTTCTGGCAGAAGTATCATGTGGTTGTTGGCAGTTTGTAATGCAGTAAATATAAAACAGTCCTTCAATAATAATCTAATAATCTAAACACAAGGCATTTTCACGCTTTATGGGGTGGTTTCCCGGATAGGGTTTAGACTTGTCTAAGACTTAAAGAAAGATTAGAGCTGTCTTAACAGAAGACTGCTTGCACTGACAGATCTTAAAATATATCAGCGCCATTTTTTGTCTCAAGAAGATTCATGTTTGTTTGTAAGGAATGTTTGCAAAAACTACCTGATCATTCTAATTTCACCAAGGCCCAGTCCGGGAAACCACTCGTGAATGTCATAGAATTATTGACTTGTTCAGCTGCAGTGACACACGAATAAAAAAGTGTAAAACATGCGATATGAGTTTGATATAAAAACATCTATTAATGTTTCCTTAATCCTCACTATAGGACCATGCTGTCCTGTACACTGCCGTAGCTGTAATCGAAATCATGCAAAGCTTTTCTGCTTGAAGGATTTTACAGGGCAGAGGAGGTTTATGTGGGATAAAGATGCATGTGTTTGGACATGGATCATTTACATTTTAATGCATCGTGACGTACATCCGAGTGAAACGTCTTCTGAAATGAGAAAAAATGTGGGGGCGGGGCTTTATTTTGCCCTTCCCTTTTTAATTGGTTTGTTGTAAGTTGGGCCTGGAGGCGAGGGCTAAAAATGCCTGGCCATTGGACAGTCAGTATAGTCCTTCCTCTTTTCTGTTGCTTACATCATGTGGGGAATAGTTGTTATTGAGAGGTGGAGATAGCAAATTGAGCAAAAAAATTAAAAAATGGATCTAATTGATTTAATAAAATAATGGTGTGCATGGATAAAACATTTATAGTATTTACTTCAAGACACTTATGTGTCATGCATTGATGCTTATAGAGTATAACATCAATAGCATAGCATGCTACTTCCAAGGCAAAATCATGTCTCCCTTAGTTCATGTAAGAAAGGCATTTGTGTGTCAAGTGTGGTCATTTAAGGTAAATACAGCAACATTGAGATATAGAAATATAGAGATAGGTAAATATACTGTAGGTTCTATTACAAGCTGTGCCACAATATACACTGTCAGAATTTTCTTTTTAAATGGCACTTTTTCTGTTTTTGGCGTGGTACCCTCAAAGGTTCCTTTTTTTACCTTTACGGGTATAGAACACATCAAATGTTGTACCTATTTTGGGTATATTATTGTACACTAAGGACCTGTTGTGAACCTTAAGGTCCTATTGTGTGCCAGTTAAATATTAGGGGTACAAAACATTTAACTGTACCTTTGAAGGTACACAGTAGGTCTTAGGGTCACATTAATGTACCCAGAGAGGTACAACATTATATTATGTTTTGTATATCTGTAAAAGAACCTTAGGACACCGACCCAGTGACATAAAAGCTTTTTCCGAATGGTTCTGACAGTAGCTGTCTATAGGCTATTGGCAGTAGACAGTAGCTTGCTTGGGTTTGGAGCAGAGTTTAAAACTCTACCTTTTATTCCTGTCTCCCATAAAATGTTTCCAAAATGTTTGGAAAAAATTTGATGTATAAGCATTTTATCAACAACAGGGTCCTAATCCTAATGCATTCTTATGTCTCCTCTAATAAAACTGTTTTCTTCACACACTTCCTGAGCCATTCTTTCCAAGTACATACCCTATGCTAATACATGCATGTTTTTAAAAATCTCTCAATATCAAAATGAATTTATTCATGTTCCCTTGCATAGTGTGTAAACACCATTTGAATTGAGGACAAACAAACATGCTTGATGTTAGTGTTTGCCAAGGCTTATATTTAGAAGCAATCCTGCCTTTCGAAAGGGGTGTCTTTGATATGGTTACTGAAAAAAGACACTGCTAGATGCCTCACTGTGAACAGGGCAGAATAAAACGTCTCTGAAATATAAATGTAAAATTTTCAAATAAATCTCTCCATCAACATGCCTCTGATTTTCAGCCCCACATGCAGTGAAGGATACAACTAATGATTTATTGAGGTCACAAAACTTACAGGAAAAGTCTGCATCGTAAGTAGAGCGCTCCCACAACAAAACGAGCGCAATCTCAGAATATGCTCATTCAAATTCTCCCTAATGTTTTCTTTATAGTGGTTCCTGCTAAAGCAAAACCATAATAACTAATTAGACCAATCCCTAAATATTAAAAATGTGTAACACGTCTCACCACATAAATGATTCAGCATATCATTAGGTGTGATGAAGAATGAAACTTATACCTGACAAAATACCTGTAGACTTACATTAAAGGAATCATCTGAGCCATTTCTAGCTTCCAGAATATGATGAGAATAAGCCATCACCTAGCAACCACAAGCTTTGCATAGGAAGCACAACACATTCTTTCAGGGGTTTTCTCTCAGAGAACTATTGAATAAATAGTGACAAAGCTAGGAAAGCGAGCCGGAACCACAAGGTCCCTTACCTACACTCTGACCAAACTCCTGCATATACTTCGGCCCACACAAGGAAGGGCCTTCCGGTCCGAGCCATGTCCCGGATCCACCGCGACGAGACCTTGTCCACCGCACTGCCGAGCTATAGACCGCAGTATTCCCCAGATTGCTGCCTTTCTTCCTCTCTCTCTTCCTCAAGCCAGCCCTTCCTACACGCTGCCCACTGCCATTGCGATGCCAGTCCCACCGAATGCCCTGGAACCCTCTCCTGTCTCCAGCAGCATCAGGACGCAGACATTGGCTGAAATTATGGCTCCTGACCACTACGCCCATGCCTGTATCCACATATTAAAAGTTTATATTCCCATAAGCGACCCACTAAAAGCCCTCCTAGAATGCTTCCTTTGACTCAATCCAACATGCCGTCTCTGTCAGGACCCTTGCTTCTTGTTTTGGTTTCTCCCCTTTTGGTGAGACCATACAGATGAGGAAACATTGGAAGCAATTATAACATCTCACTGCTAGAGACAAGAAGGCCACTGCCTGTGATGGCCCAAGGTAAGAGCCTTGCACTGTACACAAGCTGAATTCTAACCAGAAGCACTGGAAGGTTACTATTTGCGGAAGCTCTCACTGGCGACTTGCCTAGGCCAGCAGCCCCTGTCGCTCCAGTCATGAAGAGACTTAGCGTTTCTGCGTTTTGTATAGTAGAAACCATGAGTTGTGGGTTCTACTCCTTTTATTGTTACTTGCAACTCATGCAATTTGTTTAGCTTAGCCTTTTCTGCAAGGGTCTTACATCCAAGAGATTGGTCTTGCACTCAATCTATGTTTTAGAATAGTAAGAGTGTAACGGCGACTAACATTAGCGCACACAGTTTGGTTCGGATTAAAGATCCCTGCAGCAGGGAAACTTTGTGACTGTGAGACAGTGTAGTCGCAGGTCAAAACATATCTCAACCGTTCCGATTACTGTCTCAAACAGGTTTGCTCCACACAGTGAAACACCGACTGAGAAACCTCCTGAAAGTGACATAGTTACTGGTTATTCTATTGTTCGGAAAGTTAACCAGCCGCCATAGTCCGATGTTTACCAGGAGCCAGAGTGTATGACATCAAGTCAAACGTAAATGTGCTGGCTAAGGCTAATCGTAAATTATGTGAGATTGTTATTCATCTCTTCACAAACAATGGTCGACTCACAGAGATCACAAAAGATAAAATTAAAGAGGTGTGTGAGCTTGCAAGCACAATGTTAGACATTGTAGTATTCTCTGGCCCCCTCCCTGCTTATCGTGGTAATGAGATATACAGAAGATTATCATTACTTAATGGCTGGTTGTCTAAGTGGTGTCTGCAGAATTATATAATTTTATGAATAACTAGAAAAGCTTTTGGGGCGGGCTTGACCCATTGAAAGAGACGGTCTTTGTACCTCTTGGGCTGGGGCTGCCCTCCTGTCAAAAAATTTGGCACATAGTTGTAATGGAAATTTTCTAGTCTAGCTTCTTGATGTGTCTATCTATATGTTTATGAAGTTTCTATCTATGTTTTCTTCTCTATGTTATCATGTTTTTCTCTATACGCGTCATACCACTCTGCCTTTGCCCTCGAGCAGATGCCAAGATGTTCTGTTTGGAATAACGGGCATCACTTCTCGGAAACCAGCTCGGGATTCTGGCTAGGGGAAGAAAAGGGAGGGGGTTTCACGTAATCATATATATACTCTGGGTGCAGAAGGAAAGAGTGCCTTTGCTCTGCACCATGCTCATTGCTTATGATGCAGATTAAATGACAATAAAATACTTTGCAAAGTACCTGATGTCTCTGTGTGTTGCGTTTGTCAAAATTGACTCACCTTGATTAAGGAATAAGAAAATTCCACAACAATTTGGCGACGAGGTATGGGATCACAAGGCTGACGGAGAACGGACTAGAGTTGACTGATCATCCTGGACATAGCAAATCCAGCTCTAACCCCATACAGGGACGAGAGAACTCTACTCCGGACCCCAAGCTGACGTGATCCCAAAAGAACTCAGTGCAAGGCACAAAAAGGAAAAGTGGTGAGTCAGATACATTTCTAAAAAGTCTGTAGAGCGGGGACTACTCTGAAATAGTAGATTTCTAAAAGGTCTGTAGAGCAGGGACTACTCTGAAATAGTAAATTTCAAAAAAATCTGTAGAGCAGGGACTACTCTGAAATAAAATAGATTTCTAAACAGTCTGTAGAGCAGGGATTACTCTGAAATAAAATAGAATTCTAAAAAGTCTGTAGAGCAGGGACTACTCTGAAATAGAAAGAACATTTCTAAACAGTCTGTAGAGGGGGACTACTCTGAATCGTGAAAAATGGGACAAGGAAGATCCCATATGAATATGGATAAACCAACATACAGAGAAATGAGGAAAAGGTGGGGAACGGGAAGTTTACAAGGTGTACCCTATTTAATAGAAAAAGCTAACTTTCCAGAAAACGGTACATTTAGTACCACAAAATTAGAGAAAATAAGAGAACACATGGGGAAAAAGGACATATTTAAAATGTCTACAAAAGAAAGGGAAAAATATGACGAAGCGTGTAAATGTTTAGAATTATGGGAAAAGGAAGCAAATAGACGTGACTATGTTTTTAAAGAAATGGCATTTGAAGAACTGCCACCACCGAAAACTCCATTGTACCCTGTTTTGCTTGAATATAATGATTTAACCCCTCTGTCTTCTTTACCCCCATCTATGATTGAGTACAAACACCAACCGGAGGATGATTGTGTCCCTCCTCACCGACATCTGAACCCGATCGAGGCAGCTCCAGTGCCCCCACCAGTGTCTCCACCAGCACAAGTGCCGTCTCCACCACAGCCCGTGGTGCGTCAAAAGCAAGAAAGAGCGCAACCAGCACCGACAGACAAAGAACTTTTGACATTTTGCAAAGAATTCTCACCCTCAATGAAAGAATTAGAGAGACTGTTGAAAGTCAAACTGAAACCATCTGACCTGAGAAAGTTACAGGGTAAATGGCCTGTGGAGGAAGTGTTTAAAGAACATTCTGGACTTCAACCTGATTCAGACGGACCGGACATTGGTCCGTTCGAAGGACATCTCAGATCCGCTTTTCTGCGGAACCTCAGAGAAGAGCTGAGGCGAGAAGTGGAAAAATCATGCATCGAGCCAGATCGTGCAAGAATGAGTGAGATCGTCCGTCATGCTGTACACGCCGAAAGACAAACAGACAAGAAAGAGCTTCAGAAGAAAAACACACAAGATAAAGAACTCCACATGGCTCTAATGAATATCGGAGTAGAGCATGGAGGAAGAGGAAACGGGAGGAGAGGCGGTCAGTGGCGTGGACATGGAAGAGGGAAAAACCCTTTAAACCCTCTAGCACCTATGATCCAGAGAAATGTTTCAATTGCGGAAAGACGGGGCACTGGCGAAATGATTGTCCTGAGCCTCTGAGACCACTGAGGTCAAAGAAAAGGTAGATGGAAGTGAGGAGGTGAGGCATCATTCCGAGGGTGGTGAGTATGATTTCCCTTAGCATATGCAATGAAGAAATGCTTTTTCCTACTGTATGCAATGAAGATCTGCTTAGCTCACATTCCATGATGAATGAAACCGCTTTCTGAACTTTGCTAAAATGCACAATGCTTGTGTGCAACAAACTGCTTGAATTTTTGATAGATTCAGGGGCAACAAATAGCCTACTGTGATTCACAAGAAGTGTTTAAATTTGCCAGAGTCTAAACTAGCTGTGTTTTTCCTAAATGCTAGTGGCTCTAATGTAAAATAATTGATGTCAAAAGGGTGCAATGCGAGTTGGGAAGTGTCAAATATCAACACAGGTTTCTCATGTCTGACTGCTGCCCGATTCATTTGCTGGGCAGAGTCATAATGTGTATGATGACAGATTGAGCATGATACCAACACGACCCGAGTGCAGCGCTCGTACAGCTGTACGATGTAATATTGAATTACGTAAGTACGATGTAGAAAGTATTGCCTCACAGAGCCTCATCACGTTGATTACAATGGTGTGGGGAGATGTGGGTGTTTTGCTGACAAATATGCGCACGCCATAGAATGGGTTAAAAGGGATGACGTGCAATATTCAAATTTGTTGCACGCCCATCGTGAGAATCATGCCTGTCTGTCAGCAACAAGGGGACTTGAAGTGTTTTCACACACAAATAGTTTAATGATGCATGTTGACATACCAGAAATTTTGGTAAAGGTGCCCGTACAAATGTGGGTAACAGGAAAATATTATGTTTGGGGATTAGGAACTGTGAGCCTGCTGTGATAACACCCAAGGGTAATTTTCGTCCATGCAAACAGCAATACCACCTAAAAACAGAAGCCTCAAACCAGAAGCCCTCAATGGCATAAGGCCAATATTTAATGAGTTTAAAAAGATAAAAAAAAAGGAAAAAGAGGCATAGTTGTGCCATGCCCAAATTTACCGGTGCGCAGGCCTTTGTTTCCAGTTTAAAAGATAAGAGAAAAGAACACAAAGTAAAATGTCTCCAAAGTCCAGCTGGCAAAACGATTTGTTCATTTTTGGGTCACGAAATTACTGACCGCGGCAGACAGCTGTCCGCAAAGCGTGTTTGCAATTACAGACATCGCAAGTCCAAAAGCAAAGAAGCAATTGATATCATTTTTAGGGACCATTTCTCTGCTCAGACAGCAGAGCTCATTGCACTCACACGCGCATGCAAATTATCAAAGAATACAAATGTAGACATTCACACAGATAGTAGATATGCATTTGGTGTAACTCATGATTTTGGCACACTGTGTAAACACAGAAACTTTGTGAAAGCTGATGATAAAAAGATTCTTACACACAGGTTGCTGATATGCTATCTGCCATTCTTCTCCCATCAGCCATTGTTGTGTGTGACTATGCCACACACACTTTTGTATCTGAAACTATTTTTTTGCAGGAAGCCGACGAGCTGACCTTGCAGCAAAGCAAGCAACATCAGAGACAGACAGATTTTCTCCAGAAATCACTAACAAAATTCTTTCTCTTGCAGAGATGCAAACATTTTGCAGAACCAGCTAAGCGTGCACTCTGCAAGGAGTGCTCATGTAAACACACAGACAATGTTTGGGGGGGCCCAAATGGCCTCACCTGTTTGCCAAAACATTTTTTCTCTGCTTTTGCGATTTTGACGCATGGCCTAGACCACGCGTCAAAAGGGGGGATGTTGCAAAGGCGATGTGTGTTTGTGTTTTTGCTCTCAAAATATTTGTGCAGGTCAAAAGAGCAGTAGCAAATGGAGCTGACAAATCATTACACAGCTTCCAGGAAGTCATGGAAAAGACACGCCTCCCACTGCAAAAAGGTGTCCAAGGAGTGGCAACTCCAACCATAGGCCCATCGCAACTCCAACCGTATGGCTCTTCGCAATGGTCGTGCTGACTGAAGCGACAGGAGGGGCACTATTGGTGCTCGCAAAGGGAATCAACTGTCCGAGGAATTAGAGATTATAGAATTTTGTTTCAGTGCAACACTATATTCCAAGTTTAATAAAATGGTATGGGGAGGGACAGTGTTACCCTAATTCTGTTAGGTACTGGGGAACAAATATGTATTTGTGTAGAGGTACGTGTACCTCAGTTGATGTTGTGGATAAGGCAAAAAAATTTGAAAATGTGGGCCATTATGTCCCCTGGGACGGCCAAATAAAAAGGAAAAAGAAAAAGTTTTAGACTAGCTGTAACTCAGAAAAATTTTAGTTATGAGGGAAAGGGCGTTGCTCATCTTACGGGTCAAAGTATAAAGATTTTGGTTATCATATATGATAAAAGGGGGGAATGTAATGGAAATTTTCTAGTCTAGCTTCTTGATGTGTCTATCTATATGTTTATGAAGTTTCTATCTATGTTTTCTTCTCTATGTTATCATGTTTTTCTCTATACGCGTCATACCACTCTGCCTTTGCCCTCGAGCAGATGCCAAGATGTTCTGTTTGGAATAACGGGCATCACTTCTCGGAAACCAGCTCGGGATTCTGGCTAGGGGGCAAAGGGAGGGGGTTTCACGTAATCATATATATACTCTGGGTGCAGAAGGAAAGAGTGCCTTTGCTCTGCACCATGCTCATTGCTTATGATGCAGATTAAATGACAATAAAATACTTTGCAAAGTACCTGATGTCTCTGTGTGTTGCGTTTGTCAAAATTGACTCACCTTGATTAAGGAATAAGAAAATTCCACAACATAGTCTTAATATTAAAACTACACTCACTGGGGCCCAGGTCAAGGAGCAGACAGAATGGCATAATAAACTGTCTGCTTGCCACAAAATGCACAACATACAATAACCTCATCCCCAAAACAGCATAAAATCGAGACTGTGGCTGTGCCTCGCACAGATAATCAACTGATACGACTTGGAATGCCAAATTTTAGATCTCTCTTTGGTAAAGTGCTTTTTGTTAACAATATAACAGATATCATATCAGTACCTGAGTGAGCATCTCTTGTATTACAGTACTTCACGTTCAGGTGCAGGGGTAGATCCTTTTCCTATCTACCACCTAAACTTTGGAACAGTCTTCCTTTTACTGTCCGGGAGGCAGAGACCCTCTGTCAGTTTAAATCTAGATTAAAGACCCTTCTTTTCAACCTTGCATACACGACACTTCCATTATACTGTACAAATCCTCTAAGGGTTTAGGCTGCATTAGTTAGATCAACTGGAACCAGGAACACTTCCCATAACAATTGATGTACTTGTTGCATCAAAGAGTGAAGAACAGTACTCTACTCTCAGCTGTCTTTTCTCATTGTTCCAAGGTTACCACAGTGAGCAGGATGCAGTCCATGCTCAGACCTGATGGTAGAGCTGAGAGAGGCAAACGGTGACCCGACAAGAGCTGAGGAGGTAGAGCTGAACTGGTATTAGAATATTTGAATATATATTCTGAATATATTTCTGATTTTGGATTACCTTTGATGTACCTGTTAACCTGAATTTATGACCAATGCCTGTTTATAGATTATTCTTATTAAACTGTGTTTGGATCTAACCTTGCATCAGTTATCACGTTACAATGTTTTCATGTGAGTTAGTATGAACCTGTGTGTGAAATTTTTTTAGCTTTTACTTGTATAAATTTTATGTTTTGCTTAGTCAATATGTTTCATTTACAGCTGCTTTGTAATGATGAAAATGATAAAAAGCGCTATAGAGATAAAGTTGAGTTGAGTATAGGAACCCGAATCTGTCGACACAACATTGAGAGACCGAAAGGGAAGGTCTCTGTTACGATTGAAACCTCTCTTCCAAGATAGATGTGCAGAGTAGATCACTTGGAAAATGCTAACTTTCTGGACAGCATTGCCAACTCTGCTTTTAATAGATAGTCTTCAAAGGTCTCAGTCATAATCTACAGAGAGTCTCCCTGGAGTTATTTTCTTCATCTGATCACAGAGTGGAAGGGAAGGGAGAGAAATGTTTCTGGAGTGTCAGAGAAAAGACTGTTTGATGTTTTTATTATCAGTCTGATCTTTATTTTCAGTTCCAAAGATCTAAAATTCACTAAAAGATCAAACTGTGACTATGCAAATAAATGATAAAACCAACAGGTTTAGACTCAGTTTAGCACTATAGGTCTCACCAGATCTCTATTTTGTTCCAGTCACCTCTCAGATAATAAACACACGGATTGCTTTAAAAAATCTCAGAACCTAAGATCCATCACAACTTTATATGGTTTGAACCTGGTTGTATTATGATAAAAGGTTAAGGGTGTAATTTCTGTACCCAGAGCCGGCCCTCTCTATAAGCCAACTAAGCATTTGCTTAGAGCCCCGCCGCCACCAGGGACCCCCAAGAGCACATAAAACTTAAGCTTTTTTTATACATTCATGACACACATCCATTTTCTCACTGTACTCAGTACACATTAGATTTTGAAGGCCCTATGTTGGTTTATGGAGTGTCCAACAACAAGTTTATGTACATACAAGGTGTAAAAACACTATTATGTCGTGATAATAGGCCGTTATTCTTACCTTACTTCTTGACTTGCTCTCAAATTATTCTTTCCGTGATTCATCCATCTAATCCCTTCCTATCCGCTAGCCTAGTGTCATGTGATTGGTCAGATGGTGTAGTCTGTTGTGATTGGTGAAACACGTTCAGCATATGTCGCAAATGGAACGCCTATCATCGTTACTGGATTACGGTTTACAAGGTGGTTGGATATTATGCAGAGTGTAGATAGAGAAGGCGGGGTTTTACCTTACCAGTTTGAGCCCGAATCTGACGAAGAAACATCCGATGACGCTAATCAACAAGAAACTCCAGCACGACTGGAGCACTATGTTTCTCAGTGGCAAGTGACAACTCTTGTCATCAAAACTTCCAGTTTTACAATGCATGTTGTGCTTTTGTTCATCATTGAAATAAAATATATTTTTACTTAAAATACTGTTAATACGTTAGTAATAATATTATTTCGTCTTTACTGTGAATTGTTATGGTTTCATAGGGCATTTCAGAAAGTCGACGTTATAAAAAAATATTTTAGTTTCACCCCATATATCTATATAGATGCAAAAAGGACATTTACACTTCTCTTGTAACAGTATTATACTTGGACTAGTTGTCCCGGCATACAGTGTTCTTATCTACAGATGTAATTACAATACAGACAGTAATCCCCTCAGTTCTTGAAATTAATACTTTGAGAGTTAATAGAATGAACAATTAAATTAGCAGAGTTCATAGCTAGATAAACAAGCTGTAATACCCCACAAATAAGGGTACATGTTAACGTGAAATGACGCGCGCACAGTAAAACCCTGGGGTTATACTCCAATGGTGTCATTTGAAAGATGAATTGTAACCATTGTTCACAACGTAGAACACAGGTTCTAGACATGATGCAAACACATCACAAACGAGCGACACTGTTTGGGGGAGGAGAGTGAAGTTTTCGCGGCAGTCCCAACTAAACGTAGGCGGGGCCTATTTCTAGTGACGTAGAGACGCTGCGGTTAGAGACTCGGACTAGGTCACGGCTCTTAATTGCGTGATTTGGAGTCGACTCCTTTTTTTAGAAGCCAATAACTTTGTTATTCATTCACCTTCGAACTTCAAACTTGGCAGACTGCTTACTTTCAAACATGGCAACATAACACACTGCATGAAATGTTATTTTCATGATCTAATGTTACTTACTCTTTAAAAGGGTGTTTATAGGTTAAATAATATATATTTTTTTATATAATCTTTGTGAATAGTTAAATGCATTGAACCCACAACCTTTGTCTGGTCTGTGCCCAATAAAAGGACAAAACCTAAAATTGGAAGTAATTAAATTATCAAATGCACAAAATAGTGTGTTTTTGATGTGAATAAAACACATCCGTCAAATTACATTTAAGGAGATTGTTATTGCCGCTCCCATAGACATCAGTGTTTATTATACAATTTCTAAATGTATTTTGTGCTTGTAGGCACGTGTATATGCCTAAATTAAACATTATATGCTTGAAAGCACTGCATAGTTATGATATGTGACAGGGTTGAGTCTGTCTCAGGCAGAATAATTTTTTCCCTTTAATCCATGTGTACGTGGCTTATTATTTTATGTTTGAGTTACTGTTAAAAAAATACAAATTCTCAGAAGAGATAAAATAGTTTTAAATGAAGTGTGAAGTTTGTTTTTGCAAGATATGTGTGAGGTTAACATGTTGCATGTGGGTTTTGTGGAGTTTTTAGAGAAATGGAGCAATAGTTGCAAAAATTGTGTGTAAGCAATTAGAAAATTGTTTCCTTTGTGTCTTTTTTGTTTACTTGTGGCACGTTGCTGTATATCCAGCCCCAGTAGATGTACTGTACATGTATATACATTGTTTTAAACACAATATATATATATATATGTTTTACAGGAGGCGACCCTATAATAACAAAGCTGTTTTATGCCACATCAAACACATAAACCTGCAGGGAGACAACCTGTTTGCTCTGATGCTTGATATTTCTGAAAGTCGCAAGTGAGTGAGAAATCAAATACGTAAAATTCTCACGGCAGAGAAAATGAAACAAGTCACAGAAGATGATAGCTTTTGGCAAGTCGTTTATGAAACGATATTCTCCGATCAGGTGCTTTGTGTGATATGGAAACATTGAGCAGAGATCTTTTAATCCCAGTGGGATCTCATTTTCTTGGCCTGGGGCCAAAATAACAGCGAAAATCTGTCATCTACAGTATGTATTTGCACTTGCAAAGCAGACGTCATACTCTTCCAAAAGCACATCAGTGTTTAATCTGCCGCCTACCCTCCTCTGGAGAAACCATCTCAGAGGGAATTGCCATTTATTTCGTCATCCCTTGTGATTGCAGGAGAAATTATTTGCTATTTCCTGAACTTAATGTCAAGTGTCTCTCTTCAGTACCTGCTTTATATGTCTTGTCAAAAAACTGAAATCTGTTTTTGTTTTGGATGATTATGATGGAGGGAACGAGACGTTGTGTTGAGAGACAGACTGGGGAATCCGTGTATACGGATATAAAAGGGAGATGGCGGCGGCTATTCACTCATCTTTTGGCTGACGAACCTGAGAGACATCTCTGCAGAAGCTCGGCGAAGCATTGTGGCTTGAAGACAGGGAAGGGAGGTTATAGTCGTAACCGAGACGTTCCCCTTCAGTCGGTCTCTTGACGTTGACCAGGTCATGTTGGCCGGGGGATTTACCTTCCTAGAGATTTTGATGAGCGGCAATTAGCCACTCAAGGTCTCCTTGTCCCGTCCAGTGGCCAGACATGGAGATTCCAAAGGCCTGGCTCGGGGTGCCACAACGTGCCCTTCCCCTGCGGCAGAAGGTCCTTCGTCAGGGAATTGGCCAGGGGGATCTGTTGTCAGGACCACTAGGTCCCTCTTCTCTGACCCTGCACAGGACCTGAGTCCAGAGGAGGAGGTGTCGGGCGAGTCGTGAAATCTGCCGTGAGCTAATGCAGCCCTAGTGTTTGACATAAGAGGTGATCACTAAACTGAATTATTTACACCACATGTAACAAAGCGCAATGTTTTGCACTCAATAACATGTTGCACTTGATACAAATCAATTAGAAGCAAACAAGATCCTGTATATTTGATAAAAGCGTATGTCTGTTCTCACAGCTATTGTGGTTTGGATGTAGATATGTCAATTAGCGTTTGAGAACATTTGAAAAACAGATCTGGGTGGTCTAATATGAAATTTTACAATTTGAGAGATGTTCTTGGGGTAACTTTGTTTACCCTGGAATAACATTTTTGTAAAAAACCTCATTCCCACCCAAAACTCTAATCCCAACCACAACTCCTTCATAACATCATAGGGAAATTACTGGTGAATAACAATTGTGTTGTCCCCTAAATCTGATTGATTTATTGAAATGTTATCCCAGGGTCACAATTGATATTGAGAACATCTCTCACTTGGAAAAATCAGGAAAGCTATTTAAGCTCAAGGCAAAACTTTATAGTGTGAATTCCAGATATTCTATCATAACGTCCTGTACGTGAGGGGGAATAGTTTAATGTGAGAATAAGTACAGGTTTTATACAGTACATTTGAAAGCAGTAGAGTACTGTAGAATTTGTGCGCATTAACAGCTCGTATGTGGCACTGCATTGAATTATTGTCAGAAACGTAGAGATGATTTTGTTGCCTGGACACAGTCTCAAAAGTCAATGTGAGCTGCACACGTCTGCCTTCCCCAAGGAGTGTGCTTCACTGTTTGCACCCCACTATAGTAAGGCTCGTATTGACTTTTCCAGAGAGTCCAGTTAATTAGGATCTGACAGAGGCGTACAGTAACAACTGCTTTCTATGTAACATTTGCCCACAAATCTAATAAATAAAATAGGACTTTACTCTACATGTCCTTGACCTGATTTATGCATTTAATTCAAAGGTTTTATCATATACAGGACATCAAACATCTCACTGAATCCACTTTCCACCCAACACTGTGGGTGTTAGCTCACAGATCAGTAAATCTTTGATGTTAAATTTAAAACCAGGCTCTACCTTGAAGTGTTTGTGGCCCCAATGCTCTGAGAATATTAACTTCTGGTAGCATATCACATTGGCTATATTGTGATCTTGTACGGTATGAACTGCTCATCGCAATGAGATCAAATGCTTGATGGCTGTTTCAGCATTTGTGATTTTCATTAGTGTCTGTCAATATACTGTACATTTGATCTCATTCATGTTGGCACAGTATGAGCAATCTTATGAAAACATGCAATAAGTTCTTTAGTTTCACATTAGAAAGATTCTTGGTTGTACAGCTTTTCTTTTTCTCAAAGGTGAAAGGGCATATGAGATTCCCCTTTGAACTCAGGCACTGTAAAAATAGTCATTATTCCAGGCTACTAGTTGTCATACTTTAACGTCATTTTCAAGAAGTTAACAGGGTCAGAAAAGTATTTAAACAACAATAAAACAGTCAGCTCACCACAAAAGCTGGTAAGAGCAACGTCAAGATCCTGGGTTCGATCCCAGGCGATTGCACATAGTCAGAAACAAATGTATAATATAATGCAATGTAAGTTGCTTTGAATAAAAGCGTCTGCCAAATGCATAAATGTAAAACTCCACAAGAAATCAGCGTGAACTTTAGACAAAAAGTGGCCATTTAGTCCCCGTATTTCTTCTCAAAAGAAAAAGAAGCTTAAAATAATGCATAAATAACAAAATAACAAAAGACCAACGTGACTTGGGTGACAGAAAGTAAATGCTGATAGGAAAGTTTTGAAAAACCGAAAGTCTGAAGCAGGTTTTTATATTTTATCAAACATTACAAAGACAAACACATATCTACACATAACTGTAATGTGTATTACAGTTTTTCTCCATTGGTTTGGCTCATTTCTTGAAACAGAAATTACATTCTCAAAACAACATGGACAAACCTCCAAACAACTTGGCAATTGTTTACAACAGAATGGAATTTCTCATTCATTTGATCAAATTGCAAATGTCTAAATACATGTGTCAATGTCTCGCTACATCTTTGCAAATGATTAAGTACAGGTAACCTACATTTAGCACAATTTCCAAGTGAATTGATCTTGTTGATCTAAACTGATTGTCGATTCTCAGTCTAATGGTTGTTCGCTCCAAAACGTTTCAGCGTCATTTCATTGTATAAGTCATCATATGCAAAATAGTCTGTTCAATTGTCAAAATTAGTCAAGACCATAATACCATGAATACCATATATGAATCCCTTGGAACATTTTATACATTTATTACAGCAATTGACAGTCAGGTGAAACTAGAACTTGACTAACGAAGGAGAAGATTCACACATCTCAGATGACCAATTATGTATGTTTAGTTACCTGACAGGCGCTGTCCATGACTGTAAATGCTGCCAAACATGTATATAAAGAGCTTGACATGCAGAACCAATACAATTTCTGAACATGGAGGCACCTGGCCAAGTAAATGAACAAGGGCAACTGCCTGCTTGAGGAAGAGGAGGAGGAAGAAGAGGAGGAAGAGGAGTAGTAAGGGTGCATGGTGGTGGAATAGGGGGAAGAGGCAGAGGAGCACGAAGAAACCATGCTGTCCCAGATGAAATTCGGGCCACAATTATAGACCATGTCATCAACCATGGCCTTAGTCGCCGAGTTCAGCCTAATGTGCCTCGCTCTACAGTGTGTGTGTGTGTGTGTGTGTGTGTGTGTGTGTGTGTGTGTGTGTGTGTGTTTGTGTGTGATAGGCCTACAGTAATATCTTACCTCAATGGTATGTTATGATACTAAAAATGACAAGAAAAACATTGGAAAAACACAGTTTTCCAAGACAACCTTGCACAGGTGGCAGAGAAAAACTTCTCAATGAACAAGAGATCTGTAACATGGTGATGGCAAATAATGCCATCACAATGAGACACTGCAATCCTACAAGACAATGCCATATTCCAAAATGTCAACTTTATAAGCATCTCCACAATAGACCGTACATTGAAGAAGCATCAGATGACAATGAAGCAAATTTACAGGGTACCATTTGAGAGGAACTCTGATAGAGTGAAAGAGCTGCGGTACCAGTATGTACATGTAAGTCAGTTACTGGTGATCCAAAGCAGTGGTTCCCAAACTTTTTTCGCTTCAGTATTACGTGATTTGTGTATCCAGGTATGAAAATATTTGATTTACATTTCAGTAAGCCTAGTCATTGATGATTTCCCCCCTCCCCTTTCTGTCAAATACCCCCTGTAGTACCTCTGCATAGGGGTACATGTACCCCAGGTTTGGAACCACAGGAGTAGTGGCCAGTAGTAAATTGATCTAGTGGAGAACATAGAACATTCCTATGTAATTGTCTGTAACTGTAGTGTATGACTGATTTGATGTTTTCTTTTTTTACGCTATTGTAGAGAATAATTACATTTACTCACTTGGCTGACGCTTTTATCCAAATCGACTTACAAGTAGTTTTTTTAGATTCGAAGGTCAGACTGGTGGTCAGAGCGTTGGGCTTGTGATCAGAAGGTTGCCGGTTCGAATCTCAGTGCCAAGGGCGAAGACGTGGCCGTAATATTATTGGCCACCGGGCCACGGCGGATGTCCCAGGCTAGCGAGTGGGGCAATACAACTATGTGTGCTGCCATATCTGAGAATGGTGTGGCCACTCACATCCCCAGTCCTGGCCCATACAATACACAGAAGCTCTTTCTTTTCTTGGACCGTCTTCATTTTTTGATTTGATCCCTGAAAATGAGAGAGGTCTTGGAGGGCCTCACCTACAATATGAGTACAGTAACCATTGTCAATGAAGGACGGGGCTAAGACTGAAAGGTGGACATGTGGGATGTTTCAATGGTCCTCTGCCATAGTGACAAAACATCTAAACATTCTGACTTGCAGTGCTTACACAATGCCAAAGGGACGAAGCATTTTGGGGGCACTGGCTGTTTAAATGAGAAAGAAATTTAGTTTTGACACATGAGTGAACTGTTTTGGGAGAGATATGAGCTTTTGCAGGTAAACCATGGTGTTGTGCTGAACCATCCACACTCTTTTGGCAAACGCATTAAGAGTTTTGAGAACGTCTGGTCTGTTTCAAGAAATGAGCCAAAGCAATTGAGAAGGATCTTTGCCATTTTCGTGGCACTGACTGTTTATATGGGAAAGGAATTTAGTTTTGAAGCATGAGTGAACAGTTTTGGGAGAGATGTTAGCTTTTGCAAGTGAGCTATAGTGTTGTGCTGAACTGTAAGACTGTTTTGCCAAATGATCTTAGAATTTTGAGAATGTAATTTCTGTTTCAAGAAATGAGCCAAACCAATGGAGAAAAACTGTAAGTAAATGGCTTGATTTTAATTTGATGTGGACCATCTTGCAATTTGGTCTGTGTCAAGCCCTCGTCCAGCTAGATTTGAATGAAACGTATTTAATCAAATGTCAAGGGAAAAGAAAAAGTGCAATAAAAAGAAAAAGTAGGTACATATTAAAGGTTGAATGCAAACCGGATATCGAGCTAGCATCACATAAAAGGTTATTTGTTTGATTGTGGTTCGCCTTTTGTTGACATTTCATGCTGAATCCAGGAGGCTAATGGGTTTATGTGGGTGTTGTCATGTCTTGTTACTTGAGCTCTAAAGAAAAGATGCTACGGATAAACTAATATAAAACTCTCTTCAGACGTAGACAACTGGAACACTAAATGTGAGCAAAAGTGCTCAAAAATGTCTTTAAAATGTCAAAGTAATTTAAAGAATTATCCTCAAACTTTTTAACATTCTCTCAGAAAATACAGTTGTTGCATTTCGGTGAGGGATGAAAAAATGTCCAAGTATAAAAAAAGCTTCTCACAAAATGATTATAATAAATAGCTTCAATTCCAGCATTTTCAAACATTGATTGCTTGAAACTGAATTTCAGCTCCATCTGTTAATGTTGATAATACTTTTTATAACATACGGTATATAATAAACGCATTAGCCATTTTCCCATGGCTTTATAAATGTTTGTTTAAACATGGGTTCCACGATGAAGTAGGAAGCTGAAATAAACAGATGCAAGAAGCTGTAATGTATGCATGTAAATATGTTTTTGAAGTTTTCACTTTCAAACATCCATCCATTCTTCACTAATGCTATGATATCTACAAGCATTTACTGTACCTTCTCATTCACCTCTAGGGGCAATTTTGATTCTCCAGTTCAACCTGATCTGCATGTCTTTGAACAGAATATCACACTTTTTAAACATGACAACATGCTAAGGATGGGTTTAGAAAAGGAAGCCACCAATTCAGTACATTCAGCAGAAAAAAAAAGATTTCCAACCTCCAGCGGCTCTATTTGTCCGCTTCTTTCTCAAGTGCTTTCCTTTTCTGCTCATTTCTACTGTACAGGGCCTGGGAACTGACCTGGATTTATTAAGGATTTACCGTTTTGAAATTTCTTAAGTTCCCCTGACGCTTCATCTTCAATCCTCGCTTCCCATCTGTGGGTGGATGAAAGACTAGCTTCTCAATTCCCAACGGTTTCTCATGGTATTACGATGTTTACATCCGGCACTTTTTAAAAACATTCTGCTTTTACTTAATCAAGAACGCACTATAGACCAGTGACGCTTCTCACGGGTTACAGCTTTTTTATTGAGATTTGATTCATTGGTGTTTTACAGTATTTCTGTGACTGTTCAAGTCTCAAAAACAGTGGTGATGTTCTCATGGAATAATGTGCTGTAATCACATGCAATTCTTAAATTTGACAATGCGATTGATGAAAGTGCACTGTACACTTACAATAAGGTTTGGCGAGGTTAAGAAAATTCCAACCTGCATTAAGAAGCCATCTCTCAGCTGGGACAGCACCACACCGCATATGTGCATATGCAAAATGCATTTACTGTACATTTGGCCTATAATCTGGCACGTGATAGCCTCCAAATGCTATGCAAATTAGACACGTACATATAGTAAAAACAAAATATGGTTCCCCCAGTGAATCTTGGTCTTAGTGTGTGTGAGTAAAAAGTCAACGTAATGAATGATGCAATTCATAATAGGAAAAATATGACAATATCCATATACAGCTAATGAATCCAGCAAACAGTCAAAATGTTTTACTTAATTGTTTTATGGTTCATAATTTTTCCCTTACTGTAAGATAATTTGATCTATTTCGTATTTTTCATATTTTTGAATAGTAGTAACATTTAAACTAGGGAATAGTTATGTTGTGACTAAAGCCTAAAATGAATCAAAACTATTGTGTTGGCTTCACCCTGACTCTCTGTAGAATGACAGATTCTCATCTTTTATTAGTTGCCATGAGTTTGCAGGGTGAGTTACTCTTTCACGCTCCGTCCCTCTGCAATTCCTGCACGGGCTCCTAATGACTCCCCTGTGAGGTTTAATGGGCGTCTGGACAAGCAGAAATTTCTACATTCGTTGCCTGCCGAACCTGCAGCGACTTTCTTCACAGAAGGTGAATTTGCCACGGTCCCACATTTCTGATCCTGCCCGTTAAAGAATGGGCGGAGGAAAACTCTGGATTTGAACATCAGTGAGTATTATGTAAATAATCTTCACTATCTGCTCTGTGGCCATCTGCTGCGTCTTATTAATACTGTAGATTCTGACATCAGCGTTAATAATTGATCACTTTCCAAATGGAGGCCATCAATGAAATGTCGAAGAGAGTGTTTATTAAGATGCCTAGAAAGAAATGTTAGGTTTTATTGGATAAACAACTACAATGAAGTCTCCATATTACAAACTAAAGTCAGATGTGACTGAGATACTGGAGAAAGGCTAAAGGAAATAATCGCAGAATAAAAAAGATTCGATTAGAAAAACGTATAAAAGTAATATGCAAAATGTGTGTGTGTGTGCTTGCGTGTGCTTGCATGTGCGACTTACCAATAGATCTGTATTGAATCAGTGGAAATGACAGATGACATTTTTAGCACTCGCTGATGCAAAATCAGTCCTTGGGTTGCCTGCTAAGAAATAAACAAACAGCCATTTCTATCTCAGGAGAAAGTCGTTATTCATCTTTAATGGTTTTCTCAAACACTCTCAATAGCTTTTCTGGAAGGGACACTGTTCCCCCAACGCACATAGATGCATTGGGAATGCTAACATAATTACCAGACATTCATCAGGATAAACTTCAGTGCGTCTTCACTCAGCGGGTACAGCACCATTAAGCCTTAAACTAATGGAATATGAGATGTGTTTGTGACAGGTGAATAAATAAATTAACATGCAGTGAAACAAAGCAAAGACAAACCCAATGCAGAGCTACTGGTGACTTGGTGGTACACCAAATTGGGATTTCCAATAACTGGTGTAGCCTACTGTCACTCATCTGCCATTACAGAAATTGATGACTCGACAAGTAGCTCTGCAATCATAAAGATTATTCAAGCTTATGGAGAAATCATGCATATAGTTCGAACTCTGCACATTGTTAAATCCACAAAGCAGCTGGAGCCTTCAGCATGGGCTGTTCTCGATTGTGCTTTCTCTGTTCATCGTCCCTGGTTAGCTGAAGTACAGACACATTTAAAATGCCTCTTGATTCCTTGAGTCTTCTTTTATATGCTCACTATAGAAAGAAATCTTGCACTTTTACACCTGATGGCAAACTTAAGTATATGTATATGGCGTATGGAAATAACAAAAATGCGCCCAATGAAAACACATAATTTTCGTGAAAAACCCCTTTATAGAGTATATCAAAAATGTTTCACGCTCACATGATGTCGTTTTTTCAGATAGACGGATTTTAATCCGATCGCACAAACGTCATGTAGGTGATGAAATTTAACGTATTACGTTGGAATGCCTGCCGCTATCTCCTTTCTTTGACGTCGGATTCCAGGCTTCTGATTGGCCAACACGGATTTATAGTTAGGGGTATATCGCCACCTGTTGGTTTGGCGTGCTTTTGACAGCACTTCATAGCGTGTTTTTGTGTTTTCGCGTGGATGCTCCTTTGCGAGCAAGGAAAAACTAGGCATTTTTTTTTATTGATCGAAAGTCACAAACTTAATTTTACTGTATGTGATAATCAGTTAAATATAATTTATCATATTTATTATTTTTATTATTTATCATAATATTATATGATAACAAGTTATTATTTTCACCACTCCTTTTGTTTCATGTCAGATTTTCTTTTTGAAAATGTTGTGGAATTGTGCATGATGGAAATTATATTTTGGTGAAGTCATCTAGCCACTCCATGCAAATGAAAGATTTGCATACTGTGCCGTTTTAAACACCAATCTCTCAGAAGACCACAGCAGATTGGTAAAGACATAAATGACCTACTTTTCAGTGAGCAGGACTTTAGCATATGCTGACGGGAACCTGCACACAGTATGCCAGCTACAGTTTCAATAACGCTCGTCTCCTTTTTCACAAAAGAGCTCTCAACCTCACATGCTCCATTTCAAGATCTCTCCGTCTGGTCCATTAGCTCATTAATTCCTACTTGATTCTCAATCAGAGATCTTGTCTGATGAAACAAAGACTTGTGACAGCTCAGAGAGGGCTGACGGGAAACACTGTAACAAACATACAGAATCCATTCGTGATGAGTGAAGTTGCTTCCAATTTTTACTTACACTCTCAAGGTAGTAAAATACAAAAGTAAATGTATTCTTTCCCTTAACTTATCATCGAACATGGACAGATAATTATTTTATGCATAACTAAGTTTTCCTGTAGCTCAGTGGTTAGAACATGGCACTAGCAGTGCCACACTGCAAAAAAAGACATTCTCACTTAACATTTTTGTCTTGTTTTTAATAAAAAATGTGCAAAATAAACTTGAATTTAGTTTGAACTTTTTCTCAAGTACCTAGTTCAAGTTTACTATTCTCACCCCATGGACAGATTTAACCATAGACTTATACTTAGATTATTTTTCATAAAACAAGACTAAACATCTTAGGTCACCTTTCTTGTGAAGTAATTGTTTATTGAAGTTTTAGATATTCTTACTAAAAACAAGACAAACATGTTTAGTAAGAATGTCATTTTTTGCTGTGCAAGGTCATGGGTTTGCTCCCACGGATTGCACGTACTTAGAAAACAAATGTATAGTATAATAGAATGTAAGTAGCTTTGAATAAAAGCGTCTGCCAAATGCATAAATGTAATGTAAATGTAAATTCCTGGGATTATTCTGTAAAATATCTAACGTAACGCTCGATATCATTAGTAGCCTGCATTTGATTTGATTTTGGTAATAAACAGGACATTCTGAATGATGAAGAAGATGAAGAAAAATAATCTTACTCTTATGATTATTGTCTCTGATATGCTGTTTTTGTCATAGAAGATAACAGGCCTGGTTTGGTTGCCGCTTGATAATAAGCTGATTAATAATGTCCTTCACAAAAACACACATGAGCAAATATCCTGTTTATATGATAAAATCTCACATTTAATAATACCCAATAACAATGGTTTGAATATTAAACAGAGAGCAATGACTTTCATCTTCCCTAGCTAAAATATTTCTATGGCCATGGATTCTAAGAGGTGCCTGTTTTGTCATCACTCATCAGCTTTTTTGCAGGGTTAGTTCGATGTCAAGTGTGACTTATGTACAAGCTATAGTTTGTTCTATTTGCTGACTCGACATTACTGTACTGTAGCGTGATTATTAACTGAATTCTGACTGTTAGAACCATTCAGGAAAAAATGATGATCGACATGGCAATTGATTTCTCTGCTTTACAGACCCCAGCAGGCTTATCATTTTTGTACATTTCTCACACTCTTTTAACACGATCTGATACAGTTCATTATTCAAGATCTACCAATTATTTATTATTCAATATACATCAACATACAGTGATGCATGGTTTATTTCCAGTAGTGTATTGACATCTCGCATGCTCCCGCAAATTTACACCTACATTTTACATTGTAGATCAATTTAGCACTGGCTATAGAGCCTCACTGATGGCTGCGCCAGCACAAAGACATTCAAAATTAAGATGATCTGTGAGATATTCTGCTGGAACGTTCAATTCTTCACCACCCCAAACCTATAAAAATGAGGTAAACCACACTCCACAAAGAAATAATATATACAAATGTATTTCTATTCTGTATAAAATATAATTTAAAGACTAAAATAAGTTAAACTGGCTCATTATCACGGTCTTGTCTGCCTCTGTCTGCTTCCCATTGCCTTTGTTCTCCCCATAGACTCAAATTCCCATGATCCTCCACACTTCCTCACCTGTCCTATGTTTACAATCACCCTCACATGCTAGCCATCACCCTCGTCAACTGAACTCAATATATAGTCTCTTTTGTTCTCCTCAGTATTGTCTAGTCTCGTCTTTGCATTTGTTTTGTCGTTGATACTCTACCGAATCTTGCTGTGCTAATACATATCTTAGGTATTTTGTCATGTCCCTTGACCTCTGTGGGAAACCCTACACTCAGATTACTCTATGCTTTACTCTCGTGCTATACTAGGTGTGTGTGACTTTTTTCCTTCAAACTCATAGGTACTGAGGGGTATTACAATGTTTTCGTTACGCGTTAGGCGTTACGCGTTTCTTCCCGATAGAAGTCCGTAATAAGGAAACAGCTTAACATAGTCTACAAAACAACAATAATTATATTAATTTCAAATCAAAAGACACTCTCTGTGTCTTGCTCGGTCTTAGTACTTCTCCGTGGTGATGACGCCGTGTGGTTTCGGAAAAATGTCCCCCCTGTCCCCAGTGGAAATTAAGCCACTGCATACATTTATTGTGCAAACATTTCTTAAAAAATTGTTAGGGATTTTTAGCGGCCAACAGTGGTGAGTTTGAGAGTTTCAACCAATCTCTCAGTCATGAAATGGCTGAAACGGCAGATAATAGCAATTCAAGAAGCAATGTTTCTTTAAAAAGGTAAATAGAGAAAATATATTGACGTACATAAGTATTTAACCTGTATGCTTTTGCGAAAGTCATTGGCTAGATTTCTTCCGTGCTATTTAGTACAAGGTAAGAGTAGTGAAGCAGCTAGCTAATGGTAAATAACAATTCTGTTCAAGGTTTTTGATCTGACAGCAAGATACTAGACGTTTTTCTTCCCCTTTGTAAAGTCAGGTACAGCTGGATTATATACTGCAGAAGAAGAACAACATATATGCATTGTTTCCCATTCTTTTATTACAGTATGGCAGCCCGCTATAGTCTAACTTCTTCTGCCACACTTCCTTAGGTTACATTGGCTCCCTATAGTCGCTCGCATCCAATTCAAATCTCTACCCTTGGCCTACAAAACCACCACCTGTTCGGCACCCCCATATCTTCACCGCCCGATCCCTGCGCTCAGCAGTCGAACAGTGTCTCGTGGTGCCGTCCCACGAAGGGAAAAATCACTCTCACATTCCTTAACTCTTGAACGATCTCCCTCTTGCCACAAGATCAGCGGATTCTGTAGTTGTCTAAGAATCGGCTAAAAACACATAGCTTCCGTCAACATCTGACCTATTAGTACAGTCTTTTTCTTCTTTTCTACTTTCCTATCCCCCCGGAAAAGAAATGCTTAGCTTCGTATACGGCGGTAGGCTAACTGAGACCAGTTTTACTGAACCTATGAATTGTTGTTCTTTTATTGCACATATTGCTTCTATGGTTTTCCCTTACTTCGTATGTCGCTTTCGATTTCAATTGTTTTAAAATACAATATCCTGTGATCAGAGAGTAGAGGCGAAACAGATTTCAAGTGTTAAAACTACACCAAACACGACGTGATGCTGTGACAAATATGCTATTTTGTGTGACGTCATCAGCGTATACGTATACTGTATATATATAGTATATATATACACCGCTCTGTATGTAGATAGAAATAGTTTATTCTAAGGTAACAGGAACATACCCGTTCATTACGTAAGGTCTTTATACAACTATAGTTTTGTCAAATATATAGCATTTCTGTCAATAGATCCTTCTAAAAAACCCACAATGCTCTTTTAAAGCTGCAATCCAAACTTCGGCATCTACGTTGAAACCTCTTTTTTCTCTTTTTGTACGTACAGTGTATTTCATCAAATAAGTCAGACACAAATACACAGCCTAAATTATTATCATAAGCTTACCATTACTGATTTTTTTTATTTATAACCGAAGAAGTTACAGATAGCATGTTTAAGATAAAAATCAAACATTTAATTCCTTTAGTTGCAAGACGTATTTCCCGTTGGTTGGATGATAGCCGATGACTTGATTTGAAACAAAATCTCAACGTGGGAGGGACATAATAGGACCGATTTTAACATATTCTGTTCTTTTTACATCTGGGTGGAGCACAACTCAAACCTTTCATTCAATTCAACAAGTTTCTAGTTTCTTCAGGGCGGTCTGCAGAACAGAAAGTTTCACCATATGCATCTTTGTTGTATGTATCATTTGATTTGATGAGGATCATTCCAACAACCATGAGACATTTTCTTGTTTGTTTCACTACACTTGTCTGTGATCGTGATCAGTGTTGCAGACTGGAAACACAAAGAAGACTGAATTATTGTTCAGATACACACTGACATGCAACAGGGAATCAGTGGGCCTGACATTTGACATCCTTGGCTGACGCTAATATGACAGACTTACACATTAAAACACATTTGACAGTTTTGCATTTAATAGGATCACATTTGATTTACATAACAAAGCAAATCTTGAATAATTAATTTACATTTTAATTTAAGAGGCTGTCCTTTGAGAGAAAGCGACAAATGAAACATTCATTTGTAATTCAAAAGATCTATGGATGGTCTCCTGTGAGAGAATTTGCAATTAAACCTTTGTTGGGTCTGCTAGACAAACATCACAGACCATTACAAGAATGTTCCTATCTCATGAAATTAGTGTAGACAGTAAAAAGAGCTGTTAGTGGCTCTGCACACATCATGAACAATGCTCGCCAGCCGTCTCTCACCTCAGATCTCAATCATAATATGTGGTGAATGGGCAATGTGCCAACCGAAACAGGAAAGACAAATGACCAAACTAACAAACAAACGAGATGTACCAGTCCATAGGGAAGATGTGGGCCAAATTGATTCCAGCAAGCTGCAAACACGTCCCGAGGGTTAACAGATGGTGGCCATTGCTTTTAATGCAGGAGTGATTTTGTTTTAAAAGGTGTGGTTGTTGGTTTAAAAGACTGCTTATACTAATTAGAAGGAAATAAGAACTAAAGTTAGTTTGTATTATATTAATACAAATATTTGTTTTACTTAACAACATTTAACACTGTAAATGTTAAATATGTTTAGCAGAACTCTTTTATATTAGATAAATGCGGTAGTACAAAAAGCTTTGTGAGGAACACGCCAAAACCATGATGTCCTGATAATCTTATTCCGAAAAAGGAACTGGTTATTTTCTGTCAGTACTTCAGTACCGTTTCATTTACGGACTTTTGCATTCATGTTTAAACCCAACGCAATGCAGTACAAAATTTTAAATACAGGGGAAACAACTGAAATTTTATTCATACTGTATTTATACAGTATATAGTTTTAATATATAATTAATATATACTATATATATATATATATATAACTTTCTTACAATTGATCTAGATCTCGTATCTTATTTTCCACCCAGTTCAACATATTCCAATGTGTTGGATTGAAAAAAATCACCAATGTTAGTGATACACCTTGTAACTCTTAAAACTCAAATGATTTAGATTTTTTTCAGGATTTTCAGTAAATTATGTGAGGGCTGTTTTTAGCTAAGAGATTAAACGTTTTGCAGAATAACTCTTTATATTTAGATGAAGAGAAAATAGTCAAGTTTGTATAAATATGCAGTTTATGAAGGATACATTTTTAGGTGAATTTGTACAGAAACAAGACTTTATTAAACAGACAAAACAAAAACCATAATGGAATCAATCAAGCAAGTCAAGTCAAGTCAAGGGTTCACCCTAAGCAAGTCAAGTCGAGTCCTGATAAGTTTCAAGTCAAGTCAAGTCGCAGTACTAAATAAATAGGTCAATACATGTTTATTTTTGCACAGAAAAGATTAACTAATATACACACATTATGTATCTTATTCACATTGCTATACATGAATTATAAGCATATCTGTGTAACATTAATATTTGAAAATAAAAGTGGTGCTTACACAAAAGAAATCCAGTCTGAAAATACGGTTCTATGTATTTTTAAATGTAAGGAAAATCTATTGAAAATATAAATTAATTTTAAGTGATGATCAATTGCCTATGTATGTTCTTAAAGTTTGGTTCCAGCAGTCACACATTTTCATATGTTTTTAATAGACACAGAAATGGAAATACTTGTCTCTGACAGAATTACTTAAGACTTAAGCATTTATACAGGCTATGAAGCTTATAAAATAAGTATAGTGACTGAAAATCTGCCTATTATATGTTTTAAATATATGATTCTGTAATACTTGTGCTGTCCATTAAAGTGCACAGTAGTCCTATAGGAAATTTGCATCTAGTGATGGGAATCTCGGAGCATTTTATTGACTTCGATTTTGAATCTTGTTAATCAGAATGAATCTTTTTAATTTCGGCAGAATATAAATAAAATGTATGTTAATATAGCCCAGTGATGAAGTTATGATGCTTAATCATCACCTCTGCGGTGGACGCGCAATAATGCACGTTTCATACGTAATATATCATCTGAGAATATTTGTTTTCTATTTTAACTTGTTTCATTATTTACAGCACAAAACGTTTTGTTGATATTGTGAGTATTAAAAAATGCAGACAATTAACAGATTCGAGCTTTGAAATTATTCTCGTCAGTATGACCGAAACGTTTTTAAAGAGTTATTTAAGTGCAAGTGATCGCACCGGCACGTCCATCAGCCTGTCATGCAGTAGGCTACAAGCGAGCTGCTATTCAGCTCCTGTCCACTTGAACATGCGCGCATTTAATATAGACATTAGCCTATATGTAATACAGAGAAGCCCTTCCTTATTTTAAGACGATTTTAATGTTTTAAGAATATAAAAATTCGGCCTACGCCGTTATATAGCTAGAATTCTAAATTCATCTACTTATGAGATGAGATGTAGGCCTATCAGGGATGATCACATTACTAATAGTAAAAAAAACAACCACGGCAAAATTATGACATACAGAAACGATTAATTCATTACATTAGTAATTGTTTTATTACACTGACTATAAAGAAATTAATTTCTTACCTTTCCTTGTGGTTCTTATAATGTCGGATGAAATTCGATGTTGTGGTTGTCGTGTCCGAAATACTTGCATTGCATACTCTGCATCTGGCAAATCTTTTTTTATTTTCACGGTCCAGTTTAAAGTCCTTGTAGCCAAACGTGACTTGTGGAGCTCAAATGTTGTCTGCCATTGTACCGCCACAACTATTTCAAGCCGCCAGACGCATGAGCAGTTTCCTTTCTATCGTAACTGCTCTAATTGGCCGGTGCACCTTGTTTGGCACGGTTTGAGTTGAGCAGCGTTAAAGGCACAGGCGCTGTAGTGTTGTTGAGTCACAATAATTATTTTAACTAATTCCATTACTTTAAATGGAAGACTCGACAATGACTTGAACTTTTAATATAAAGTCAAGTCAAGTCTCAAGTCACTTGCTCTCAAGTCAAAGTCAAGTCAAGTAATTTTCTAACTTTAATCAAGCAAGTCGCGAGTCCTGAAAATTGTGACTCGAGTCAGACTCGAGTCAAGTCATGTGACTCGAGTCCCCCACCTCTGGCATTAAATAGGGAGATTAACAAAGGACAGGTGACAAGACAGACTGGGTAACAGACAACGTCCAAGAAAACATGGTAAAGATTAGCAAGGGCAGACAAGAATACATAATAACTGGGCTGGGGTGACATAGTAAAAAAACAATCTAATAATTTCATCTCATGAAATTAGTGTAGACAGTAAAAAGAGCTGTTAGTGGCTCTGCACACATCATGAACAATGCTCGCCAGCCGTCTCTCACCTCAGATCTCAATCATAATATGTGGTGAATGGGCAATGTGCCAACCGACACAGGAAAGACAAATGACCAAACTATACATAAGAATACATAATAACTGGGCTGGGGTGACATAGTAAAAAAACAAGGTAGGGGGGAGGGGGAACAAAAGAGTCCAGGGGCAAAGTCCAAATGGGTTTGGGACCAGGTGGGGAAATCTTTGCCCAGTTGGGCGCTCGGAAGCAAGGAGTCCGGGGGGACTTGACATGGGAAGGGGGAGGCTCGGCTGCCAGCTGGACTGCCGGCCGGATTGGATGCAAGACTGTGTTGGTGAATGCTGCCCGGATTCCCTTGGATCGTCTCTTCGATTTGTCCTTATGCCTGCTTGTTTTTTGAGTTGCCTTGACCCCTGTTTATAGCGTTCGCTCCCCGATTTTGACATTTAAGTTTCATCAGCTTTTGGGTCTCTCGCTCCAGTCCTGACAGATGCAGAGGGCTCCTGCTCAACCGTGTGAATATGACATAGGCCTGTTTGGGGACGGCAGATATAACCAGAGCAATCATCTACATTGTCCATACAGTGCAACATGGTCCGTGACAGTGCTACAGAACAACGGGAGGGACAGCTGATTGTCAAGCAGTAGAAAACAAGTGATTTCTACAAGTGACTTATCCTTCAGAAATGTCCAGGAAGATCTCACAACTGCTAAAATAGAGTGTATATAGAATGTACCCATTTGTAAGCTGTCTGATATATTAATAAATGTGAGTACAGACGTGTTTGTCTTCCGATGCTAAAGTGCATTATTCCCTCTTTAGTGTATTCATGGTCTCCTTCTGCAGCCCCTGATTAACAATGTTAACACAGCCCAAGAGAACATTGACACAACTAATAATAAGGGAAAAGGAAGAGTATATGAACAAAGCCTTGTGGTTACAGTATTGGCTCAATTTAACAAAATTTGAAATGGTATCATTGGAGACTTTTATGAGTGTTAACACAATTGCAAACGGCTCTGGATTAAAAGAAGTGGTAAAGAATCCAGAGAGTTTCAGTCATCTGTTGGTCTGTTGATTCCAAGAGTGGCTGATAAATAATTCAGGTGGAATTCTGTACCAGATGCCACCACTGGAATTAATATAAGGCCACAGGAGTTAACTACATTTCCCAGAGTAATGCATGTGAATGTTAAATACAATATATTTTTAAAATACAATACCAGTGGTATGGCTTTGAATCCTCTGTTTATAGAAAAAAATATTTCAAAAATAATTGAATAGCACATAAGTACCTTTGAGATTATTGCTGATGGCAGGAAGCAGAACTCTGCAGATGGTTAAGGCTTTGTGCCAGATGACTTTTGCAGTGAACTTTGAGAAAGTTAAATCAGCTATGGTGATTAATATTCTTAAACTTGACACATGTGGGTTGTGACCTGAAATTGGGTTGAATGGACAGCAAGGAAAAGCAATGATAAATGTGACTAATCGAATGCATATCATATACAGTATAGTGCATAGTTAAAGAACAGTAAATAAGTTCCCTTTTGTCACATAATCTAGGATTGCCTCAGGAATAAACTGAAATAAGTTTGAGGCATTAAATTAACAAAGTTAATTAACTAAACCAAGTTATGTCACATAACTTTCTCAAACGTTTTTCTTTTATACTGGAAAAGGCATTTTTTTCAAAGACCAAATCCATACAAGGCTCTAAAACCAAAATTAAAGGTGCCGGTCACGCAAGTGATAATTAGTGTCAGCTGCGCGTTGCAGCAGTCTCGCATCTCTCACGGAGGAGCTCCGGGAGCATAAAAGGACGAGCGACAGGAGGGTACGACGAGAGAGGACCAGGCCTGGACTTTATGTTATGTTTTATTATGTTTGTGTGGCACTGAGTGGGCACTGAGAAGGGGACCAATCACAACAGCTTGAGACGCGGAAGCTCGCTGATATGGTATGGGTGGGACATCTTCAGACCAATTACGACAGACTGGGTCAGCTTTACCAATCAGAGTGTTTCGGATTGAGGGAATTTATAGAAACCGGAAAATAACTGATCATTTTGTGAGAGGGACAGCAGTGATGAATTGACTTGAAATATGTGAAGTATTAAGCATTAATTATGATGTGCTAAACAATCAGTGTTCATGTTTCGATTTTCAAAAAAATACTTTATATATTACATATTTCAGCTGTGTTTTACACCGTCATCTCGATTCTCAGAAAACAGGCTGTTGAGTTTCTGGTTCTATGAAGTCCCTCCTTCTGAAAGGCTCTGATTGGTCAAGATGAGCCAGTTTTTTTTGACTGCTTAGTGTGTGTGTGTGTCTTGAGATGTCCAGCCTAGTACCTTATCTGTGGTTTATGTAAAATTTGGCCATCATGATGTAACTACTGCTAGAAGTATAGTTAGTCATTGTACGCCCATCGATTCGTTCATTGTAGTCTTTAAAAGGTGTCTTCTGTAAAAATATCTTTCTTTTCTATGAACTTTGAGTGTTACGACTTGGCACATATTGTTAATGCTCAAACAGCTACACTACTCACTAACTACATTTAGTCCATCAGACCTCCCCTTTAAGGAATTAGCCATTCTGCCCAACTTTTGGTCTAAGCAGTTCACAAAGAGGTAGTGGATGCATGGCACCTGTGGCTTGACTCGACTGCAAAAGGCATTCAGCTTGGATTTTATTGGTCTTGAGCAGTGATATGCTACTAAGTGATACATTGTCTGTGGTAAATGTCTTTGTGTATATTAGTTGCTTTTAAAAATAAATAGTGATGCCGTGAAGCAGCAAAATGTGGAAGTACTTGCAGAGAAAATTGTGTTCTTTTTTTGGTTGCCTTATAAAGCAGTATTTATCATTTGATCAGTCTTTACTACAACACATTTCAATACCTAGTTATTTTCAATCCCCACCGAATTCCCTCCGGTTGTTTGATGGTCTTTTTGGGCAGTTGTACAAGAGATTTAATGGTGTTTAAGCAGGATACAGTCTATTTCTTTGACTTATTGGTGTGGCGCCTTGAACCCAGAAGTAACATTGTGACCTAACGGTGCTATTTCTTCAGTAATTTACTGGTGAATGTAAAGGGAATGAATTTAGTCTAAATGGCAATTACGATCCAGCAGATGTGGGAGGCAAACGTATAGCTGTTGTATGCTGTATTATATGTGCTGGTCTAAGAAATCACAATAACACACAGTATGCCTGCTTTGGGATGGTGCTAGAATTTGTCATTGGAGTGCTTTCAAGCACTAAATGCATCCCAAGGGATATATTACGAATGTCAAATTCATTTTTTCCCCCTTATATTGCTAAACTATTGTAGAACATATATTTCACAATGGCTTATAGGAAACAAGCCTAAAACAAGATTTATTAAAAGAAACACAATGCATTACTGATCTGAAATATTATGGGACAGTCTATACGGTATGTAATGGAAAGCGGGGCTAGTTGTCACATGGGTAAACTACCACAAAGACTACACCTCAGTACTAAATACATGAATGATAATACATAAATGCTTGTTAATCCAGTCACACAGAGAGGTTCACAGTCTTAGTGAAGTCAACAAGCATCTACCATGGCTACATTTACATGCAACTACAGTAAATAACCTGTTAGTAATTGATGGCTTAGTTGGACTGAAAACCCTTCATGCGAACATCTTAATCTGTGATTTACTTTCTCTATAAATAAAACAAATACCCTGTGCTGCGATGCATATGACTTATGTCTTTATCATTGGAAATTATACAATATTCGCTGCAAGAACCTAATTTATAAGGCAATGGCAACACACATTATCCCCCATTAGGGAATGGGGACACACACTTTACCTTCTGCAGGGGTCTTAATGTGTCTTTCTTTCATAACATTTCATAAATTAAAAGCATTAGTCATTTGAAATTGTTATTCCACATCTGAAAAAGAACACCATTCTCATACAAAGTTTTGTTAGCAATTCATATGTAAATGCATATTTGAATAGGATTGCAATGTATTGGGTACATATAAACAATACTTGCTCTTATGTATTACATTTTTATGAATGCAAATCACAGAAGGTTGAAGGAGACTAATGGAGAATCATAGCAGCACTGTTTGGATTAAACAAATCCAGACTTCAAACACTGCAGTGTTTCATGCGAGATAGAGCAAGGACCTGACCAACACACGCAATAAATTTTTACTAAATATATGGATCACCATGTTGTGTCGTTATTTTAATGACAAATGTAATCCTATCCATAAGGATATGCAATTGTTTTAGTCAATAGCAGTAGGCCTAGTTGAGTTATAACGGTTAAGGATACATGCCACAAACTTTTGCACAGTTAATTATTTGGCATCAAATCTGCTGTTTTTGCACATCGAATTAAGTCCACATAGAACATTTACGATCAATTATTGTGTAATTTTATTGTCTTTAAAATATATGAATAATCTATCGCTGATATAGAAAATGACTGAGACGCATCGAGGAGACCGTGGAAGAAGAAGTCCATACTAGACAGCTAGGACTAGAAACACATGGGTTTAAAGAGGCATTCTAACAAGGCTAATGCACCAATGAGCAAAAACACTTCAACAGACTCCAACAGGAGTCTGAAAACAGGAAGTCAAAAGGACAAACTAAAAGCACTTCTGACACCCCCTCATGAACGATATGGTATTCATAGAAAGACGAGGAATAAGGTTTGTTAACGTCATTGGGGATAAATCATCTAAAATATGAAATATTTCTCTTTCCTTTTGACATGGACCACACACAGCTTTTCTTATGTTGTCTCACGATTGATTTCTATACTCTTTCATGCACTTTGTAGTTGTTTGTTTGGGAAGGCGGTATACCATCAAAGAAGAGAGAGATTTCCTTTCTACAACTTTTATTATTGCAACTTACTTCAAAAACTACATTTTTGATGTCTTTAGATTAATATCCTCTGATCTAGTGCTGCTGCAGATATACTCTACCTTGTTGCAGTATAGTTTTAAGAGCCTAAAAGTCAGTAGCGATTTAACTACATATGCTACAAAATATGCCAACAACTATTTATAATACTATATACTATATTACTACTACTTTACTTTACAACATACACACTGTACAGTGTACAATATATCTAAAACAATAAACACAATATGCACACAATACACTAGGTAACTACAATACAATACGAATGACAACAAATGGAACACAAAGAAAATATGTGAAAAAATCCCCTGCTGTATTCCACTGAATAAATAACACCATATGAATTTGCAATGATGTGACGTTGAGTAAATAATAACAGACAGTTATTTTACATATCTCAAAGGTTTTCCAAAGTCCAGTTGAATTTAATTCAGAAAACCATGGAAAGGGATTTTCTTTTCAATGGGTCTAAAATGAAAGGAGAACTAGATTCAGGCACTGTGACCCCAACAGGCCACAGGCGAGACACACTGACCTCTCCAATCAAACCTAAAACCCCCTGTGGCTCAGCAGAGAGAGGGTTCACTGTGCTCCTGGGACCCAATTTAAGTTTGCAGGTCAGTGACTTTGTGGTTGAGAAAGTGTGAGGATTCATTACGTGAGCTGAATGACTCGTGCTGAGGTGTTCTCTCCAGTCTTATTGCTTCCTCCAACCATAGAGAGGGCAAAACCAAGCACTATATTGCAAAAATGACTTTCTTATTTAGTCTTTTTTTCTTGTTTTCCAGTAAAAATGTCTACAAATTCTTGAATCAAGATGCATTTTCTTGATGAGCAAAAGGACCATTATGTCATTTCAGTGATTTTGTGCCTAAAACAAGCAAGATAATCTGCCAAGGGGGCAAGAAAAATAATCTTATTGAGATTTACATTTTCCTATTCCCTCAATTCAAGATTATTTTTTTATCCCGTTAGCAGATTATTTTTGCTTGTTTTAAGCATCAAATTCACTGAAATTTCATATCTTTTAATTAAAAACAAGACTTATTTTCTTAGGTCAGTTTGCTCATCAAGAAAATGCATTTTGAATCAAGAATGTTTAGACATATGGAAAGTAATTTTTGCAGTGTACAAGTCCTGCTGCTTGAACTAAGTAACAAAAACAGTTGCCGGAGACTTTTCCAGACATAATATCCAAGAACATAGCTTTCATTATTGTTCCGTGACATAAGATTCAACTGAGAACAAATATACAAACAATTATTTGAACTTAATGCAAACATAAGTAACAGAATTATGTTCCTGCTTGCAGTTCTATCTAAACTCACCTAAAGGATTATTAGGAACACCATACTAATACTGTGTTTGACCCCCTTTCGCCTCCAGAACTGCCTTAATTCTACGTGGCATTGATTCAACAAGGTGCTGAAAGCATTCTTTAGAAATGTTGGCCTATATTGATAGGATAGCATCTTGCAGTTGATGGAGATTTGCGGGATGCACATCCAGGGCATGAAGCTCCCGTTCCACCACATCCCAAAGATGCTCTATTGGGTTGAGATCTGGTGACTGTGGGGGCCATTTTAGTACAGTGAACTCATTGTCATGTTCAAGAAACCAATTTGAAATGATTCAAGCTTTGTGTCATGGTGCATTATCCTGCTGGAAGTAGCCATCAGAGGATAGGTAGATGATGTTAATAAAGAGATGGACATGGTCAGAAACAATGCTCAGGTAGGCCGTGGCATTTAAACGATGCCCAATTGGCACTAAGGGGCCTAAAGTGTCCCAAGAAAACATCACCCACACGTTACTCCACCACCACCAGCCTGCACAGTGGTAACCAGTCACGATGGATCCATATTCTCATTCTGTTTACGCCAAATTCTGACTCCACCATCTGAATGTCTCAACAGAAATGGAGACTCATCAGACCAGGAAACATTTTTCCGTCTTCAACTGTCCAATTTTGGTGAGCTCGTGCAAATTGTAGCCTCCTCTTCCTATTTGTAGTGGAGATGAGTGGTACCCGGTGGGGTCTTCTGCTGTTGTAGCCCATCTGCCTCAAGGATGTGCGTGTTGTGGCTTCACAAATGCTTTGCTGCATACCTCGGTTGTAACGAGTAGATATTTCAGTCAAAGTTGCTCTTCTATCAGCTTGAATCAGTCGGCCCATTCTCCTTTGACCTCAAGCATCAACAAGGCATTTTCGCCCACATGACTGCCGCATACTGGATGTTTTTCCCTTTTCACACCATTCTTTGTAAACCCTAGAAATGGTTGTGCGTGAAAATCCCAGTAATTGAGGAGATTGTGAAATGGCCCGTCTGGCACCAACAACCATGCCAAGTTTAAAAAAATTGCTTAAATCACCTTTCTTTCCCATTCTGACATTCAGTTTGGAGATTGTCTTGACCAGGACCACACACCTAAATTCATTGAAGAAACTGCCATGTGTTTGGTTGATTAGATAATTGCATTAATGAGAAGTTGAACAGGTGTTCCTAATAAACCTTTAGGTGAGTGTACATTGTTGTTTGTTTTATTGTCATATTTAGAAATCTGCTGTCTGTGATGTCAGATGAGTGTGTCATTCAATAAAAGATTATGAGAGTGTTACTCTAGTTCAGTGTTTCTCAAAGTGTGGGGTGGGCCCCACTGGTGGGGAATAGAGACATGACAAGTGGGGCGCGACAAATGGGTGGACATTTTGTCATTTCTATTAATTACTTTATTATTGACCATACACTCAAAACAAAACACCGACATGTAAATGTAAGCCTTACTTAAAACAACATAAACACATCCAGACAGCCTTCTGTGGCAAGGAACTAACAGATAACAGCATTGATTTTCTCTAGCAAGTCGTCATTGTCATCACAAAAAAGCATCAAAGCAAAGTAACTCTTTGTATTCTGATATCTGCTTGAAGACAATGTTCTAGAGTTTCTCTGTTTTCTTTGATCAAGGAAATGTCTTCGTGTGTAATGCATCTCTCCTCTGGGTTCAAGGGAAGTCCAGTGCAATCTGAGCAAGTTCTGCGTCTATTGAATAAATATTAAACATACAGTGCACACTGTAGTCACATAACTGTGTAATTGGCTTGGAGAAATGCAGTACAGTACAGCAGGTTGGGCGTGTTGAGGAAGAGAAAGAGAAGTGACACGGGCTGGTCTGTTGGTTAATGTACGTCAGGTTTCTTTTCCAGTGACAGTTTGTTTGCTTAATGACCTTAATGTTCAGCTGACGTCTACAAAGTGCTAATAATGTGCCAGTCAAAACCCACAAAATATGCTTTTAGTTCTATACTGACTGCCTTTAAATGAACAATGTGTACTGTATATTGAACAATAAACACACTCTGGGTAGTCAAATTAAGTTTAGATTCCAAAATATGTCTGTTTTGTAAGAAAGAATGAAAATGTATGTTCTGTATATGGGAGAGCCAATACTCACATTTCAAAGGACAGAGATAACTGTATGAAGTCAGAGACACCGGAGCGGCAGGAATGTGCTGTAGAATTACAAATCAAGCCACAGGACAAAAGTATCAAACTCAAGTTCAGAAACAGAAAACTTGTTGTCATGGAACCAAAGAGTTGCCTACAGCACTTCTGCCCTCTTAAAAATCTCTGCAGGTTCCTGAATGACCAGAGTGAAAGTATAACCTTGCCTACCTCTGAGATATGGGAACGGATTGTAAAGATGTTAAGAAGAGCTGGCCGTTCTTAAAAGCCTTAATTAACTTGATTATATCCATCATAAAGCCATCTCTTACAGATATGTCTCCTATTCCAGTATGCTGTATAGTCTACAGAGGACATCAGACTGAGCATTGATTTCAATCTTAAGTGTAGGTTTACTTTTAGCTATAGCATGGGCTTGAAATCCAATTTTGTGTATTTTTTAGGGAAATTTAATATAAACAGGAATATAAACTGTAAATGTTTTTTATTATACTGGACAAATATAATAAAAATGACTACATCACATGAAATTTGATTACACTTTCTCTTTTTGTTTCACTTTTGTAAGACATTTTCAATCGCAAATAGTTCACAAAAACGTATTTCAAGTCAAGATGATACACAAACAATTTGACTTTAATGATTATTTAGTGAAACAAGAGTTAGGTTCACCAACCCTTAAAAGCACAGTTCCTATGAAAACACACACAGGACATGATATCTGACCGTGTTATGCCCATGTTGCTGTTTAGTAAACATGCCCTGAGGCAAGGACATTTCCATGAAGGGAAAACAGCCAGATATAAAGACGCAGTCTGTTAATGAGCAAAAAGAATCACAATTGACCGTTAACCTGGATAAATTAAATAAAAACATTTTGTCTATGATTCTTCAATTCAGACATTAAAGTCAACTTCACAACGTCTGGTAGAGTTGCTCTATCCAGATTTTAACTGCGTACAAGAAAACTTAATAAAAATTCAAATTTTAAGCTTTTTCTTGTGTTTCTTTCTTAGTATAGTTTTGAAAAGTAATAGCCTATGCTACGGTACATGACTATAATACAGTATTTGCGAATTACCCACTCACGTTTGTTAGCTATGTAAAGCTTAAAATGTCAGCATTATGGTTCACAAGAACCTATGTGCAAAAAAATGTATTATAATAATAAAATAAAATTGAACAACTTCAAGAACATATCTGTATAAATAAAAATAAGTATACAGACTACAGAGTACAAAAAATAAATAATAAAATAAAATTCAACAACTACTTCAACAATATTATTACATACATAAAAATAAGCATACAGTATATTAGAAATTCCCTCTAGTGCAGCCCAAAATAAATAATAATAAAATTAAACAAGAACAACATATTAACATACATAAAAATAAGGATATTGAGTACTAGAAATTTCCTGCAGCCAAAAAAATTTACTCAATGAAGGACCCAAAAACAATCGGTCACACTTCAGTATAGGGGGCAATTCTCGCTATTAACAAACCATAAATCACAACTTTTTCCTCAAACTCTTCATTTGTTGCTTATTAATAGTTAATAGGGTAGTTGTTAGGTTTAGGTATTGGGTAGGATTAGGGATGTAGAATATGGTCATGCAGAATATGTGCTTTATAAGTACTAATAAACAACCAATATGCCAATAATAGGCATGTTAATAACAACTAGTTAATAATGAGATTTGCCCCCAATACGGAAGTGTTCCTTTCATTACCCTGTATACTACTGGGCAATTTCTTGTCTGTCCAGTCGGTCAAGCCACTCTTGGTGAATATGGCACACAGCAATGCCATTGAGTCTTTTTTGTGTCATGGTGTATCGCAACCATGTTTTGAATCTGCATAACCTACAAAAACTGTGTTCTTCCTCAGCAGATGAAATGGGCACCAATATCAACAATCGTTCTAATGTCTCTACCCGATCAAATAGGCCACAGACTTCAGGGGGCATTTTCTTCAAAGCATCCACAGTATCTGCAGTTGTGCTGATCTTGTACGGGTTTTAAACATGGCTTTTGGACTTTCAAGTCTTCCTCATTTAGTTCAGGATACTTTCGAACTGCTGCATAATTTGTAATAGGAGTCAGGAGTGAGTTTTCCAGTTCTTTAAAGTCTGAATGCCTGGTTTCATAAACCTCTCAGTAATTTGTGCATCTACTGTGTCAAGGACACTGTAGAACTCTACTCTATAAAAATCCACAGTCTGTATGCAGGAGCCTGCCCAGAATATCTCCAAGGGGGTCTACAGTACGTGTGCGTGGTGGAACAATGGGCTCTAGAGACAGATTATCACACCTGTCTTCTGAGATACCCTCAAAGTGTTCATTGTTTCTTTTGGATTTCAAGCTGTCTTGGACAAGAGAGATTCAGAACCTCTAGTTCACTGATCACATCTAAAGCAAGCAGAAGTCCCAGTACAACATTACCCTGTCGCAGTCGTACACATAAGCCCTCGTCAAGGGTTGCAGATTCGTAATTACTGGCAGCCATCTCATCTGTGCATTTAGCACCATCCCATATTGGCTGAGAACAGCACAGATAACAGGTGAGCGTACAATTCAATGCATTTCGCACAACACTGGAGGCTGTGCAAGCCTGTTGTGTAACAAAATTAACACAGTGCTCTCCACAATGTATATATGGTGCGAGTGGTGTGTTCACTGAATAATAGCCTGGGCACCTGAATATTTCCCAGCCATATTTGAAGCCCCATCATATGCCAGACCTCTCAACAGAAAGTCCAAAATCACTCTAGCAAGATATTCACCTGTTTTAGAAGTTGTTTCATTCCACTCTATAAACTCCTCATGCACCAGCATATAAGTGTTTAACACCAAGGGCCCGTTTCAGAAAGCAGGGTACGTGCAAACTCAGAGTAAGTTAACCCCAGAAAACGGGAAACTTTGGGTTTTCCGTTTCAGAACACGAGGTATGTCAAAGCTGCGACCACGGGGTAAGTTAAGCCCGTTTCAGAAATCGAGTTATATTATACTCAGAGTGAGTAACCATAGTAATCTACTCTGTGAACCTAACCTGGTCGGGAGTAAGTTTTATTTCACAAACCCAGGGGGTTTGTTACAATCTCCGCTTCATTCTTACTTCACAAACCTCACTCGTTGTGGCAGCACTCTTACATCTGAGCAGATTCTTTGTATGGCCTTACGTTTCTTTGCTAATGGTAGCTTTCTATATGCAACTGGCTGCAGAGCGGTAAGAAAAGTGTGCCTCGGTCTCAAGCTCTTTTTATACATTTATGTAAAGTTTCCTTGCCACAAACCTGTGAGAGCCATCAAAGAGGAGTTTCACAGGATTGCAGGTGAATGTTGTAGGTGTTGTTGTATTAAGTGCACTTATGGCACCCATATTCCCATCATCGCTCCTTCCCAAAATGAGGCCGATTGTGTCAATCGGAAGTCCATCCACAGCATTAATGTGGATTCATATACAGTATAAATAAATTATATATATATATATTTATATAGAGAGAGAGAAAGAGAGAGAGAGAGAGAGATTCACATTTTGACGGTGATTGACTATTAAACTTACGCTTTGACACGTAAAGCAATTTTCTCCCACGCCGACTCTCTTTCTTTCGCTGCTGCAGCTGTTTTGCTCTTCTTTCCAAAAATGTGCTCATATACGCTTGTAACAGTACCTCCAATTTAACTGGCAAGAAATAAACGGAGCACTTTTTGTCATGTGCCGTTGCCATTGTGCACCCTCTTCTTTGCACATAACCTAGTGAATGATGGATTATCTTCAGCTCTGTATTTTAAAAGCTGGTCAAGGTTACCTTAATGATGTTCATGCCCCTAAAAGCCAATCCCTGCCTCGCCAGAAACATCTCAACACCTATTATTTTTGACAGGTTAGCTCAACTGTGTAGTAACAGGCCTGTTTTCATAGGCAGCAGTTATAACATCAACTTTCTGACCCTCTAATTTTTCTCAAGTGCTTTTTTCCAGTTTTGAAATCCAGTACTGACAAAAGTTGGTTCTATACTCTTAGCTTGTAATGGTTTCCTTGTCTTAAAGTATTTAAAGCAGTGAAAACACAGACAATCATCAGTACCCATACTAACTTGTAGCAAGGGATGCTTCTCACACCATGATCTTTGGAATGTCAGTGTCCAGTCTTTCATCACTTTTTTTCACAAAACTTCAGGGTCACGTAGATTTGGCCTTGTATATGTCATTATTGTGTCAACATCCTCTTCCTCTGTGTTGTCTCCTGTCCCTCCTTGTTCTGTCATCTACTTTCTCTCCTTCCTCATGCTGTCTTTTTCTACTTTGACTGCCCTCCTGCAGATCCTCACCTGACTGACTGGGGACTGCCTCACTGTCATCAGGAATTGCCTGCAGGCCAGGAGGACAATGTTAACATTTTATATCTTATAATTTCATTTGACCCTCTATACTACAATATAATTTCACCAAAATGTGAAGAACAACATATTCCAGAGAATTAAACTAGTAAAGTAAAGCTTGGTCATTATTTCCAGTAGCGGTTCTACATGGAGACCACCTTTGAGCGTGGTAGAATGCGGTAGAATGCGGTAGAATGCGGTAGAATGCGGTAGAATGCGGTAGAATCAAGACAAGAGAAGACTGCTAAAGCATTGTTAAGATCTTAACACTAAAGGTCTGACACGGAGTATAAAGGGGACAAGATAATTCAGGAATAGGGAGCCAGCCGTGGAAAACAATAATGGAGAAGAGAGACCAGGTGAAAAGATGTAACCTAATTGAATGATTAACGAGGTATGTGTGGTGAAGCATGCAGAAAAACAGCATCACATGCCTGACACAACAGTGACAGAGAACTAGACAGACAACATAGGGAGTGCTAGACCGGAGACCTGACACAATGTTATTTACACCACCAAGAATAGCAACTATTATGAAGGTGTAAAATATTTTTGGATATTGGATTCTGTGTGCATTCTATAGTCCATATGTCTATATGGTCCGGCTTACCTAGAAGCTTCCATTGGCACATCACCCAAAAACTGATAAAAAACTAACAGCTTACCAAGCAAAAAGATTTCTATCTTTCCCATTCAAGAAAATATCAGCATAGGATCATTTCTGATGTGCAATGCAATGTACAAAGTAACAGGATTATTTGGCCTATTATTTGTCTGTTTAATTATTTTACTTTACAATTAATAGAAACATGCAGTATAATTTCAGTGTAGCTAGATATATAGAAGGTGTTTATTTCTTGTATTTGTTTAAACCCCTCCATGATTTAAGTCAGTTTATTTGTGAATTTTAGCAATGAAGCAAATTGCAACCAACCGCTCACTCCAACCCTCCCTTTCGAAACGACGGCGAATTATAAAAGTGTATGTAGATAGAAATCGCATATTTTAAGGTAATAACACACCGCATCGCATTTCTATCAATAGATCATCCCAAAAATGACACACTGGATCTATAAATAACAACTGCCAATTAGGATAAAAAATGACATCACTTTAAAAGCAGTTTCTGTGGTAGAGTGAGTAAAACAACTTGTAAGTAATGTTAGTTTTGACTCTATTAACCAAGTTCGAATCCATCTTTTGCCAAACTAACTTTTCTACATTCTCCCATCAGTTATTACATCATGCGGGCATTTAATTTTCAAAAATGAACGGGAACATTTTCATTTTATTTTGGGCATGTTTTTCGACGCATGATCTCACAGCATGCCATTGTCAAGTTTAGTCATTTAAAATCACTTCCCTAAAACAAAATTGTTGAAAGTGAAAATGCTATGTGGCTAGTGTAACAGAGACCAGTGAGAGAGAGAGCTGTGCACGTAAACCTGACTCCCCAACTTCCGCTCTAAAGACAGATGCTTAGCCTCCTCGGAACCCCTAAGCAACAAAGTGGATGTAGAATGTTCTGGGAGGTGTAACAGTTTTTTTTATTCTAACAACCAGGTCAGACCAGTCCTTCGGCAATCTGCATCATCGCCTTCCGGATCCTGCATGAAAAAACACACATTTTTAAAGGCCAGATCTGTACTCCACATAGCTTATTATTCTGAGTTTATGCGGTCTAGATGCCGTACTATATAGGGGTGGCGGCCAAGCCCCAAAGTGCCGTCTTGACCGGCATTGGTCAGTTCGATTTTCATTTCTACTGGCGTTGTGCAATAAGGCTCAGTAAAGGATTGGAGATGAGGATTCTCCTAGTGTTTCATGCAATGTCGAGAGACCTCTCTCGAAAGGAAACCAGTGACTACATCTGCAGACACTTAAAAGACAATCGACCGCGAATAAATATTAAGATTAAAGGGGTACAGTGAACTAAACGTTAGGACCTGACCGAAGTATATTTACCATTTATCTGATAAAATGTCACTGTTATGCAGAATAACAGCAAATATGCACAATATGTTACATTTAAGACTGACCACAGTCAAAATCACTCTCAAATAAAGCTAAGCAACATAAACAAATGTGCACATCAGCAACTAGAATGTTTGCTGCTTCAACTGCGAACGCAAACACAGGGTAAGTGGCGATCTTATATATTCCAGTGTTAGATGGTGATTGGTTAGGTGATGAGGTTGGGTCTATAAATAGTGAGTGTTGCAAGATTGAGTCTTCCTGGCGGAAATTGCGCTGAAACGTACATATATTTTAGAAACTATCCTGCAATGCATAATCATTCTTGGAGCAATTTGTACAAAAAGTGTTTGGGTTTTTTTCACAGACTTGGCGATATTCAAGATGGAAAAGGTCTCCGTTCCTGAGGGTAGCAGTAGCAGTGGAGATGATGAACAAGAGGAACCTCCAGTAAAGACAGCAAAACATTTTATGGGCTACCACAAGAAAAAGCAGAAGATGCATGTGACCAATTTTATGACAGAACTCAATGCAAACATCAAGGCAGCATCTGAGGAGAATGACTGCTTAAAATTCTGGAGTAGAATTGATATGAATCAATAAATAAATAAATAAATAACCGCCTCATGCAAAGTACTCCGGGAACCAAAATTGAAGAAAAAAAGATAAAAAGGTTTTCTGGATTTCTGGTTTCCAGAATGCTTTGCATGAGTCTGTTGCTTTATAATTTTTTTCTGTAAAGATAAAGACTTTAATATTCATTTATATTTAAACAAACTGTTGCCAATAAATTTGATAAATATACAAAGTTTACAGTAAGTTTCTGGCAACTAGCTGCATAACTACAGCAGAAACAGTAGCTCACCATGAACAATTGAGTTTTTTTAGCATGTATTAATCCTTGTTAACGTTTATGTGAAAACAGTTAACAGTGACAATGTTTGATTTTAAAAATGTTTTAGTAAATGCTGAAATTAACATGAACATAAATCAATTCTGTAGAAGTATTGTTCATTGCTAGTATATGTTAGCTAATGCATAAACTAATTGTTAACAAATAGCACCTTATTGTAAAGTGTTACCTGTTTTTGAATGCCTCATATATGTGTTTGTTTCCCTGCTGTTGTCTGCCTTCTGCTTACACACCTGCAGAGTGTGATAGCACATTCATTCTCCACCTGCTTTGAATGGACAGCTGTGTCCTTCAGGTTGAACATCATCTCATCTTCTCTCGACAATATACTGCCACCAGAAAAAGTTATTCAGTGCTGCAGCGTCTCTTGCGCTTAAATGTCACACTTAATTGTTTTTAGAGCAAAAACGAAGCAGGATCTCCAATAGGAGCATTTCTCTTCCGCTCTCTTTCAGCCTTGTCTGTTGAGGAAGTACCGTCCACCTTTATCCCCTTTAAGCAAGCATACCAGGTATACTTATAAGCCAATGAATGCATGGCTAAATGAGGCTTGACAGCAATAACAACAAATAGGACGTGTGATAATGAAGGGTCTGTGAGATAATTACTTCCCCTCAATTAGTCATGATCACGACCTAATTTACCATCTCAGACCGAGAAAGAGCCGTGAACGCATTTCTCAACTCAATTTAACACTTGCATGCACCGGAGGGGACAATCCTGAAAGATAAAACAAACTGGCAGAATATCTAACTATATAAATAGATAAGTAGATTGCAGTTCATATTGGTGAAATTCACGTGTTTATTAATTAAGACATTGATGCGTTATTAGGGTTCATTATTATAGGGATGAATCGCATAATCATGACAGACTTAAGTGGGGGGACACAAAATGGGGGAAAGTGTTTTTGACTTGAATCCTATCACAAACTCAAAAGACCTATGTTTTTGTTATTATTGTTTTTTATTATAGGCACACTCTCTGTGTCTTGCTCGGTCCAGTACTTCTCCATGGCGACGATGGCGTGTGGTTAAAAATTCATTGCAAACTAATTTGAAGGTGAGGGGGACACGAAAGGGATTTCGAAAAGTGAAAAGGGACATGTCCCCCCTGTGCCCAGTGGATATTACGTCACTGCTGTTAAATATGACACTTATACACTAAGAGCTCTCCTCAACAGCAGTAAAGGTTTTAAGTTCTTAGCTGCTGAGAGCAACTTTTGTTAAGGAACAGGAAGAAATCTTAAACTAAGAATAAGGGGTTGACCTCCTTGCTATGGATGATGTCAGCAAGCTTAATGACCACAGTGATTGGCTGATAGAGGATGGGTCTCTGTCAGTCATTTAATCATAAAAATATTACAGAATGAGGTCTCACGCTGACATATTTACATTAAGATCTTCAAAAAATTGTCATATTCAAATAAAATGTTTGAATATATAATGATTGCCGTATTCAAATTGAGATGATAAATATACCCAAACTTAACACTATATTACACTAATTCAACAAGTGAAGAGTTTATTTACAAAAAAAGATAACTCAAGTTTTTCAATCAATCAAACCGTCTGTTTTTATTAAGTAAGAGTAACTTCAAAAAATACAGCTAACAAATATAATAAAACACAATAAACACGTGATAACACAATAAACAACATGATTTTTGAATTATTAAAAAAAAATCTTTTGCAAAAATGATATTTTCCTGTAAAGTATACTGTATGTAAATTATTATGTTCAGCTATGCATTTTGCCTTTCTCATAAACAGTTAGCAGATATTAGTAGTCTTTGTGGTTGAGCTCATTGTCATGAAATCTTTCTTAAATGTTGCGTTTCAAGGCAGACTGCCCGTGTTGCAGCCATTTTAGGATTGTTGTGAGTTGGTCTTAGTGACTTAAGAGTCTTCTTCACTACCCCTAACGTCTCACATGTTCAGGAGCTAGTTTTAGCGCTAAATGCTTTGTGAAATACTCTCAGCACAAAAATGTAGGACTCCTAAAATTAGGACAGACATAGACATTATTTTTCAGCAAGTTAGGAGACACTTTTAGCCTTAACGTGTTTTGTGAATACGGGCCCAGACTTACAGTATACCCAATCATATATACCATACCTTATGGTGATGTGTATACTGTGCACAGGTCAGTATAAACTATTTTGAACATAGATAGCTTCACCTGTTCCATGACAATGGACCCTTGGCAATAATGTATTTTTGAACATCCACTGCCCTGGGGCAAGAAAGAGATGGCACGGCTCACGTCCCTGCTCTTGTGCTGTTGTGTTTACTGGTCAGTCTCAAAGGTCATATATTGTGGAAGTCACAAACTAGCCTTTTTTCTAATGAGTCCCTCTGGGTCTTACATCACATGCTTCTATGTTGACCTTTTCAGGCCAAAAGGCCCTACTACAGCCTTCATGTTTATGAGGACATATAGGACAATGGTAGACATACTAAATGTTTGAACAACTTTGTACATGCATAATTTATGCAAAAAAATATTTTATTTACAATGAAATATATTGATCACAACGCATTAATCTAACATATACAAATGACAGTTCTTAAAATGCATAATATAGTCTTTGAATTTAACATGTGATTTTATATATTAAGGAAATGTTTTTGTGCTTATGTATTTATGTCTCTTTTGCTTTTAAGAAAGCAGAAAAGTTCTCCAAGCATCCTGTCAAACTGTGATTTACAAAGCTCATTTTAAGTTATCAAAGTTGGAATTTAGCGCTTTTAAAAGTTGTGCAGTATAAAAGCAAATCATTTCTTCTAAATTAGCAAAATGAAGCCATCAGTTCAGCTCAGTGACTTTTCTCTATGCTCATTCATTTATTGGAGAAAACCAATGTTTAATGAACTGAGCTGACTCGAGAGGTTTTAGGATGCTATATGGTGTAATATACATCCGCGGAAATAATAAAGAGACCATTTCAGAGACCGTTTTTCTGAATTTTAAAATGTACTATGTGTGTGTTTAGATAAAGTGATCACTTTGTTTCATTTTGTGAACCACTGATAACATTTCTCCCAAATTTCGAATACAAATATTGTGTCTATTTGCATTTATGTGCAGTGAAAGAACCCTGGAGAAAAAAAGGTGAAAATACCAAAATATTATGCACTCTATTTTTCCGGATCTCAAACTCAAAGAAAAGAAAACAAGGTCATATTCACTTTTAAACAATAATATTTCTATATGTTTTTAGAAAATGTTTTTTAAAAAGTGTGATCACCTTGCTTTTATCACAGTTTTCATGGGTCTTGCTGTCAGTCTTTCACATTGCTGTTGGATGTGCATGTTGATATGTTGGAATACATCTTGAAATGCTGTATTCCAAGCATTCCCTAACCAGAAATCACGTGACAAGTTTTGAAGACCTTGAAAACCGAAATCTCAGGAGCCAACTCAATGTACTTCATGAAATGAGATATAACTTTTGAAAAGACAAACGTTATTTTATGTTATGTATAAACAAAAAATGCTAGGCAGGCAACACAACTGTTAAATTGAATAATCAACCAAATTTGTGCACTGATATGTTGCAGAATAATGAAAGTGTCTCTCATATTTACTTCAACCGGTAATTTAAAAAATAAATCCAGAGAGATGATGGTTTTAAGCAGTCACGTCACAGGAAAATAAGTGAGAGGTGTCCGAATGAGAAGGGAGCCAGGATCCTTACCAGTGCCCGGACCCGTATACACGATACACTGATTCACTATCACGGGAGCTGATCGAGACACAGGGTAAGCCTTGACCTGCAAAACGGATGCCGCCAATAACTGCATTACCTACTGAATATTCAGAATTACTGATAGCACAGTGAAATGCATGTGGAGCACTGTTTGCTTAAGAGGAAACAAATGTGTTTGTGCTGTACAGGGCAGCTGAAGGTACACAAAGCAATGTGGACAGATGAAAAGAAATGAAAGTGTTTTTAACATCCTGTTAAGTTCTCACCCCACTCTCTGAAATGATGCTGTGTTCTGCCTCCAGCAGAAAAACATTCATCTTCATCATGTTTTCATCCTTTGTTTCGTTTTCTCCTGCATAAAGGAAGCTTCTGCTGCGATAATGTACTGTCCAGGACTAAACAGACCACTACGTATATATAAAAGAGCCAGAAGACCATTCTTTTATATCCCCATTTAATAACAGAGCTAAATCAAATACAATATTCCAGCCAATTTTCTTTCACACGTTTAAAGTTCTGAAATTAATTCAGCTTGGTGGTCGATTTTGATAGAAATAAGCACAATGACTAAGTATTATACCGTTTACAGTCCTGCCTGGGGGAATAAGATATTTTGGTAACATTTGGTACCCTTTATAAAGCATTTATAAATGTGTTCATTAATGATTAATAAGTCATTTACAAATACATTATGAAGCAGTTATAACTGCATGAATAAAGAAAGGGATTCTAACGAAATACCTGCCAACCCATCATTATTTATTTGACTCGAAAAGCAGATTCATTATTATCTTGATTTTGTTTGCAATAGGCTCTCAGACTGGACACGGTTGGGTGATATGTTGTTTTTCTTATACCTGCTCACTATATGGCAGATATTTCATTAGAATCCCCCTTATTATTCATGCAGTTATAACTGCTTTATAATGCGTTTGTTAATTACTTAATGATTATTAATGAACACATTCATTAATGCTTCATAAAGGATACCTTGATGTTAAGTGTTACCGATATTTCAAAAATAAGTTTACTAGTGAATTACAAAACAAATTTGAAGCTACATTTACAGCATAGATGAACAATAATCTGCATTATATGGTAGTAGCATTCCTATTGCTCAACTGGTAGATCATTGTGTTAGTATCATGGGTTTGATTCACTTGAATGCACTTAATTTAGGATTGTTTTGGATAAACTTGTCTGGCAAAATGCATGTTGGTAAATACATTTAATAATGAATAAAAATGTTTAAATATTACAAACTGAATCTGGTCCTTTCTACTAGATGTCTACCACATTTGTTGTCTGAGGGTATTTCGCAACTTTCTCTGGAAGCAAACCTTAAAGTTCACCTGGAAGTTTAAACCTTACACTTATGAACCTATAAATGAAGAGTTTGGTTCCAAAATTAGATAAATCATGTTTTTAATATCAATCAAATTGCAATTGGTTTGTTGCTAACACAATAAAACACAATAAAAACAATGTTAACATCATTAAAAAACTTTATTTTTAAATGTTTTCTCATTTTAGAAACAAACTCTTAAAATATAGATCTACATAGAACTTGTTAACTATATTAGGCTAGACATAATCGATTTGAATACAATGTGAGACCACAGACATGAGGGCACACACACCTGCTGACTGTACTAAACCTTTCACTGTGTCAATTCCATAGGCACCATGAACTCTGTAAACTGAGCTGTACATTTCGGATATGGGATTGAAGAAGCTTCAACTCAATCGAGAGCATTAAAAAAATGTAGATGCCACGACACAACTAAAGATGTAAGAACATAACAAGCCTCAAATCAGGCCCAAAATCCTGAAGGGGTGGAGCTAAGACAAGGAAACTAAGCGATGATGCACAAATAAGTCTCGAAGGTGGAACATTCTTCCTAAGACGGTTCGGTCAACCACATCTCTCACAACCTTCAAAAAACACTAACACTAAGTACACTAACCCTCTCTCTTCTCTCAACAGGTAGTGGTCTAGCTTTTGTTAAAACTAGGAACTTTGTATTAGCACCTATTGTACTATCGCTCTTTTATGACATGTCCAGTGTATGAAATATAGTGGTGAGGTTGTGAATTGCAACCTGCAACTCACTCCACCCCTTCTTTTCGAAGCACTACGGTGGCTGACACAGGACTAAGATGTCGCCACGTTTCGCTTCTTTGCCGAAGGAGATAACGTACAAAATGCATTCTGTAGAGCAGTTTGTCCGTTTAGCGCTACTGTAGAAACAACATGGCGAATTTCATGTAAGGGCTGTGTATGTAAATAGAAATAGCTCATTCTAACATAATTAAAACATAACACCTCATTATGTAAGTTCCTTATGCACCTCTGAACACAAAGGCCTAGTTATGCATATTATGACATACTATAGATACTCCTTAATCTTCCACATTACACCTTCAAGAAGCACCCTCTCTGATGTGAGGGAGTAATGCGCTTAAATACCAGGCTGTTGTAAATACATTTATCAATTTGAAAAAGAAAGAAGATCCATAAGGTCGCAAATAACCATTTTCCCATTGAGGCTCCCATTCTTAGACTTCCCATGCACTCCCTATTACGCCTGTACCAATAATCACACCGTTCCAAAGCTGTCAGAGTTACAAAGGAAGGTCAGCGAGATATGTGAGGTATGTCTGTGCCAAGGCTGCCTTTGATGTGAAATGTCAGAGGAACGAATGCTGGAGGTTGTCCTTGCCTTGGATTAAGGAGGTATCTAAATAACAGCAGCGAAAGCACAGAAGGTCTGCCGATGAAAGAACCGTAAATCTGTATGATGTCACACAGCTCTGCTCGGGTGATTTTTCCTGAATTCAGTGACGGACTGCCCCGGACGTGTTAAAGACAAGAGCGCTGGCAGTAAACGAATGTCAAATACAGGAGAGTGTAAATAAACAGCACAGCAAGAGCTTGAAACCAAAAAGGGCAGGTCACCCCTACGAATGGACTTTCTCTATTTCTTGTTTGGATAGTTGAAACATCTTTTAAAATGAAACATTCTTTGCAGCAACCAATCACTGCCAGGGGGGCGGAGCCACAAATCAGCGAGGAGATGGCAACTCGCATTGGCTGCGAAAGACAAAGGAGGTTGCAAAGCTCCAGCTCCCCCTCGCTGCACCTAGTAGGCGGGGCTTGATCTACTCCAGCTGCATGCACGCACATGTCCAGTCCATCGGAACTTACACAATTTGCTGCATTCGATATAAACTTAACATTGAGACGTAGAAAATCCTTCCATAGATCTATCGCTGTCTCGACATTACCAATACTTTTCCACTCCCTCACATATTAATTTGGAGAAGGTTAACTTAAGCGTCAAAGTCCCATCCCATCCCCAATGCTACATTTAGCATGTGTAGTGTGTGTATTTTGAATAATCGTTCGATTTATTGATATATGTACATGTTAGTTTAACCTGCACAGCTGCATAAGACCGCACTTATTCAAGGAAAGAGTCCTCTGCTGTCTATTGAGAGATGCACAGTGTACTGCATAAAATACCACCGTGCCTACTGTAAATTGGTGTTTAAACATTTAAAAGAGCTCCAAAATCATGTCGCTAATCCCATGCAAAATGAAGTTATACAACCTTTCTACTTTTGCATGTTATAATCATTTCTTCCTGGAATTTCAAACTAAAAAAACATTGAACATTTCCTTGTGATGGGAAACAATCTGATAAGTCAGAATCTCAGGGCTTCAAATACTCACAAAATACATGAACAACTATATAATTACCTGTCAGGACTCGGGTCTGATCTGCACTGGTGTCGTTTGTTTTGTTTTTGTCAATCGCATGGGAACCATGTGGTTGGAGTCCGTGTCTGCCCCGCCCCAGTGTTCCTCTGTCTCCCTACACACCTGCTTCCACTCTACGTATTAATTCACCTGCTATTTAGTCCCCGCCAACTGTCACAGTCACTGTCAGATCGTTCGTTTATCCAGCGTATTGACCCGTGGCTTTTTAGTCGCTACTCTTTCTTGAATAAATTACCCTTGTCTAGGAAACCTCGTCCTTGCCTAAGATTTCGGTCGTGTCTAGTTTTGGATATCTTTCGTGTCTAGTTTTGTTAATCAGTCTTGTTTTGAGGATCATTCTCGTCTGGAAGTTTGTTAACTATTTTTCAGGACTCGTCTTTCTGTTAGATCACCATCCGGTATTTGGAATTTCTCCCGGTGTATGAGTTGCCCCGACACGTCTTCGCTACGTATTTAATCGTTGCCTTGGACTCTGCCTTTTCAGACTTCTAGCCCATTAACCAGACTCCAGCGCCACCATTATATACACGGTGTCACCACATCTCCCACGACCATCGCGATACCTACCGCACCTTGCCCAGTTCGCTGACTGCCTCGGTCGGATCTCAGCTGCTGGTCGCTGCCACACCACTCGGACGGGAGTCATCGATCATCGCCTCCCGATCTACGGAGGAGACGGCTTCTCGTTTCATCTGCGCAGGTCTTGCGTTACTGACGGCTGAGGAGACCCGAGTCTTCCTCGGATTTTTGCGTTCTTTGGATTATCCCTCTCAGGCACATTCGAGAGGTTGTGCTGGCACTCTACTCCAGGAATTACGGTACTCTGACTCATTGCCAGAACTCTTACCCGTGTGCTTGCACGGTGGATTATTAACGAGTCCGGAGCGGCTTACATTGTGGACTGAGCGCTCGGTCCTTGTGATTATTGCTGTGGGGATCCCCTTTTGGAATGTTATTTCATTGACTGCCTGCATTGTCTGAATTCTGTCTGTGATTGCACCAGATAATTATTGGAATAAAAGAAACCCTTGACTCCTGCATCTGACTCCCGTCCTTGTCGTAACAGGACGATCTGACCAACAACATGGAGTCAGCAGGACCCGATCCCCTACGCTCGGCCATAACACAGCAGGGTGTGATGTTAGGACAGCAGGCACAGCAGGTGCATGCCACAGCTAGGGAGGTGACCTCTCTTTCCAATCAGATGGCGGAGTTTTCCAACCGTCTAGATCACCTCCAAGCCGGACGATTAGCTGATCGCCAGGAAGCGGAACCTCACGCTAACAAGCCGCCGGTCTATGACGGAGACCCCAAGTCCTGCCAAGCTTTCCTGTCCCAGTGTGCGCTGGTCTTTGCCCTCCAGCCTCGCCGCTACGCCACGGAGGAGACGAAGGTCGCTTTTGTCCTCACCCTGCTCTCTGGAAGGGCTAGAGAATGGGGAGTGGCGGTCTGGAATGCGAAGGCTCCCTTTTGCGCCACCTTTGAAGGGTTTCGCAAGGAGATGGAAAAGCTCTTTGACCGTTCGGTGCGTGGTGACGAGGCGGCGGCCTTACTCTCTCGACTAACCCAGAGGGAGGGGTCGGTAACAGATTATGCCATCCGTCTGAGAACCTTGGCGGCGGCCTGCGATTGGAATGACAGCGCTCTGCGAGCTCGTTTCTTAGAAGGCCTGAGACCCGCAATAGCCGACGAGCTGGCAGCCCTAGATCTCCCAGTGGACCTGGAATCTGTCATCAATCTCACGCTTCGGGTGGAGAGCCGTCTCAGACGTCGGCAGCAGCGCCGACAGCCCTTTCCAGTCTGGCAGCCTCAACCATCTGCCGCGTCGGGCAACGAAACCACCGTGTTTCCCACTCCTGAACCCATGCAGCTAGGCCGTTTACGACTAACCCCCCAACAGAAGCAACTTCGTCTTAGCCAAGGTCTATGCCTGTATTGCGGGAAGCCGGGCCACTTTGCCCTCCAGTGTCCGGCAAAAGCCACCGCCCACCGGTAGATCGGAGAGTTCTGGTGGGCGCTACTCTCCATGCAAGCTCTCCTTCTAAACGCACCCAGCTACCTATTAAGTTGGTCTTTCAAGGGGTCTCTCACTCCGGCTATGCCCTGGTTGATTCAGGAGCTGAGGGCAATTTTCTGGACTCAGCCACAGCTCAGGAATGGGGGATTCCGACCATACCCCTTGACAATAGGATTGAGGTACAGTCGTTCACGGGCAGTCCCCTCACAACTATCACCCACATCACTCCATCTGTTAGTCTTTTCTCTTCCGGGAACCACTGTGAGAGGATTGTGCTGTACATCATGGATTCACCTCTGAATCAAGTTATACTGGGTCATCCGTGGCTTGTACAGCACAATCCCCACATGGATTGGGGGCGTAATGCGGTGTTAGCCTGGAGTCAGTATTGTCACGTGTCTTGTTTGGGCCCCGCCTTGTCTCCTGTCTCTCTGTCTTGTGTTCCGCAGGTTCAGCCCTCTGACTTATCCGGCGTTCCGGTGGAGTATCATGACCTGGGGACCGTGTTCTGCAAGTCCAGGGCCACTTCTCTTCCTCCGCATCGCCCTTACGATTGCGCCATAGATCTCCTCCCGGGCACTTCTCCGCCTAAGGGTCGCCTTTATTCCCTGTCTGAACCTGAGCGAGAGGCTATGGACAAGTATATTCAAGAAGCTCTCCTTGCTGGGCTCATCCGTCCCTCCTCTTCCCCTGCCGGTGCAGGTTTCTTCTTCGTACAGAAGAAGGATGGCTCCCTGCGCCCATGTATTGACTATCGAGGTTTGAACGACATTACGGTTAAGAATAAGTACCCCTTACCCCTTATGTCGTCCGCCTTTGAACTCTTGCAGGGAGCCCAGGTCTTCTCTAAATTAGACCTCCGCAATGCTTATCATCTTGTCCGCATTCGGGAGGGGGACGAGTGGAAGACCGCCTTTAATACACCCACGGGACATTTTGAGTATCGGGTCCTCCCCTTTGGTCTGACCAATGCCCCGGCGGTCTTCCAGAACCTGATTAATAGCGTTCTGGGTGACATGATCAATAGATTTGTCTTTGTGTATCTGGATGACATTCTTATTTTTTCCCCCTCTCTCCAGGTACACACCCAGCACGTCAGGCAGGTTCTCCAGCGTCTTCTAGAGAACCAACTTTTTGTCAAGGCGGAGAAGTGCGAATTCCATGCTGATTCAGTCACGTTCCTTGGCCACATTATCTCCGCTAAGGGGATCAAGGCAGACCCCGCTAAGATCAAGGCTGTCGCCGAATGGACCGTCCCCGACACTCGTAAAGCTCTTCAACGTTTTTTGGGTTTCGCTAACTTCTACCGACGATTCATCAGAAATTTTGGCCAGGTGGCCAGACCACTCACTGCGTTGACCTCCACCAAGGTACCGTTCAGGTGGAATCAGGACGCTCAGGTAGCCTTTGACTCACTCAAGTCCCGTTTTGTCTCTGCACCTGTCCTGTCTATTCCAGATCCTGCACTCCAGTTCATTGTTGAGGTCGACGCGTCTGATGTCGGGGTAGGCGCGGTCTTGTCCCAGCGGTCGCCCAGTGATGGGAAGGTGCATCCGTGTGCCTTTTTCTCTCATCGCCTTAGCCCTGCTGAACGTAACTACGACATCGGCAACCGAGAGCTGTTAGCGGTAAGACTGGCCCTGGGTGAGTGGCGCCACTGGCTGGAGGGAGCCGTGCAGCCTTTCTTGGTCTGGACGGATCATAAGAACCTTGAATATATCCGTTCAGCCAAGAGGTTGAATTCACGGCAGGCTCGCTGGGCACTTTTCTTTGGCCGTTTTAACTTCACCCTCTCGTACCGGCCGGGGTCCAAGAACGTCAAGCCTGATGCCCTGTCTCGCCTGTTTGAGCCTGCGGAAAGAGACTCCACCTATGACGCTGTCCTCCCTGAGGGACTTGTGGTGGGAGCTCTTTCTTGGGGCATAGAACAGCGAGTAATCTCGGCCGGCCGAGGGGTGCAAGTGCCAGCAAGGTGTCCAGTGGGTCAACTGTTTGCGAGTCTGTCCTCAGGCTTCCACCCTCAGACCAACGGGCAGTGCGAGCGGGTCAACCAGGATCTTGGTAGAATGCTCCGCTGTTTGACATCCAGTAATCCCAGTTCCTGGTGCTCTCAGCTCTCGTGGGTAGAATATGCTCACAACTCTCGTCCCTCAGCGGCGTCAGGTATGTCACCATTCGAATGTTCCTTGGGTTATAAACCTCCCTTGTTTCCCTCACAGGAGCCCGATGCTGCGGTTCCGTCTGCTTTGGCCTTTGTCCAACGGTGCCGACGCACCTGGAGAAGGGTCAGAGAGGTCTTGGCCCGGACAGAGAGACGGACCAAGGCGGCGGCTGACCGCCACCGATCTGCTCCCCCTGCCTATGTGTGTGGTCAACGAGTATGGCTCTCCACCAAGGACCTGCCTCTCCGGGTGCCTTCTCGCAAGCTGGCACTCAGGTTCATCGGACCATACCGTATCACGAAGGTGGTTAATCCGGTGGCCGTCAAGCTCAAGCTTCCTCATCACCTTGGTCGGGTGCATCCTGTTTTTCATGTATCCAGGGTCAAGCCTGTGAGTAGTTCCCCTCTTCACCCTCCTAGCAAACGGCCGGCCCCTCCTCCCCCTACCTTGGTGGACGGTACTCCGGCTTACAAGGTTAGGAGATTGCTAGACGTTCGACGACGCGGTAGAGGGTTCCAGTATTTAGTGGACTGGGAAGGCTATGGGGCAGAGGAGAGGAGTTGGGTACCGTCTAGGGACATCTTGGATCGGTCCCTGGTTGAGGATCTCTTCCGGCGTCGAGGTGAGTCCCCTCCTAGGACGCCTGGGGGCGTTGCTGGGGGGGGGGGTACTGTCAGGACTCGGGTCTGATCTGCACTGGTGTCGTTTGTTTTGTTTTTGTCAATCGCATGGGAACCATGTGGTTGGAGTCCGTGTCTGCCCCGCCCCAGTGTTCCTCTGTCTCCCTACACACCTGCTTCCACTCTACGTATTAATTCACCTGCTATTTAGTCCCCGCCAACAGTCACAGTCACTGTCAGATCGTTCGTTTATCCAGCGTATTGACCCGTGGCTTTTTAGTCGCTACTCTTTCTTGAATAAATTACCCTTGTCTAGGAAACCTCGTCCTTGCCTAAGATTTCGGTCGTGTCTAGTTTTGGATATCTTTCGTGTCTAGTTTTGTTAATCAGTCTTGTTTTGAGGATCATTCTCGTCTGGAAGTTTGTTAACTATTTTTCAGGACTCGTCTTTCTGTTAGATCACCATCCGGTATCTGGAATTTCTCCCGGTGTATGAGTTGCCCCGACACGTCTTCGCTACGTATTTAATCGTTGCCTTGGACTCTGCCTTTTCAGACTTCTAGCCCATTAACCAGACTCCAGCGCCACCATTATATACACGGTGTCACCACATCTCCCACGACCATCGCGATACCTACCGCACCTTGCCCAGTTCGCTGACTGCCTCGGTCGGATCTCAGCTGCTGGTCGCTGCCACACCACTCGGACGGGAGTCATCGATCATCGCCTCCCGATCTACGGAGGAGACGGCTTCTCGTTTCATCTGCGCAGGTCTTGCGTTACTGACGGCTGAGGAGACCCGAGTCTTCCTCGGATTTTTGCGTTCTTTGGATTATCCCTCTCAGGCACATTCGAGAGGTTGTGCTGGCACTCTACTCCAGGAATTACGGTACTCTGACTCATTGCCAGAACTCTTACCCGTGTGCTTGCACGGTGGATTATTAACGAGTCCGGAGCGGCTTACATTGTGGACTGAGCGCTCGGTCCTTGTGATTATTGCTGTGGGGATCCCCTTTTGGAATGTTATTTCATTGACTGCCTGCATTGTCTGAATTCTGTCTGTGATTGCACCAGATAATTATTGGAATAAAAGAAACCCTTGACTCCTGCATCTGACTCCCGTCCTTGTCGTAACAATTACCCTACACTCTTAGATTAGGTTGTGCTTTTGAGCAAGTCATTTCACCGCAAAACTTCTTCCTAGGTAATGTTCTATAAACATTGCTGTTGTAAACATGACAATTGTGCTAACTTATCATTTTTACGTTTTAGATTTTAACATCATCAAGTGTGGTCTAAACTGCAGACCATCATCACGTTTTCTTTGCTGCTATTGACGACAAATTGACGATTAATGTTTCTTCTTTATAAAACCCTAAATCTACTAGTAGGATATTGTAAATATATTTGGATTTGTTTTTGTTTTTTAATATACAATTGAAATCTTGTGTGCCAAAATTGTGGTGTTTTTGAAATGTACATAAAGTATTATGTTTATTATTTTATATGCTTATTATATAAGATAAAGATTTATTTAATGTTAAATGCACATTTTGCTAATTGAGGTAAATAGCAAAATACAAACACTTATAGGACAGTGGAATATGTGACTATTAATTCCCAAATGTTGTTGAAGTGGATGCCTCATCGTGTTAATCCTCTATTGTGGCAAGTCACAGGATTCAGACTGGTTACTTGTTCGGTAAACAGTCACTGTTATGGATTAGACAGTATATGACAGTTTATTTACAAATACATTTACCCTGAGATTTACAGCTGAGGAACAAAATGATTCTTTACTAGAAACAATCTCGCCAATCTGTCACCAAACGGAAACTATTTCCACTTTTGGATTGGCATAATATAAATTGCATCCATCCAAAATTACAGTCATGCAGTATAATACATTTAACATTATACTAACAAGCCTGTTTGAGTACATGCATTCATAAATATGTACATAATAAATCAACTTTATTACACAAATTAATCTGATTATTTTATTAATGTGCAAATAAACCACACCTTAATGCCATACAAAGAAAGAAGGGATAAATAGACAGTAAGCGTCCACGTTGCCTACTGTCTTTGTCATTAACATCATATAGCAGGCGCTTTTATCTGAAGCAAATTGAATACCGAAACGATTAATTCAAGATTATGTTCTGTGCCGTATACACTTTGCACGTTCTAATGCCAGTAAGTGACAGCATAGTTTGGCACTTGTTACTGTCTGTCAGTACAAATGTGTCAGTTTGGCAGTGCCCACGTGGCATGGCACGTTTGTTCGGCCCTCTGACAATCCTGGCATCATGTGTTTGACATCCTCAGGGTCCAGCTGTTTGCCGGTCAGCCAATTTTCTGTCATGTTTCACAAATGCCAATATTTCCCTGGCTGTGGTTCCAGAACATTATTAGTATGTTTTGAATGAACAGCTCTCTCTGGCTTCTGAATGCATCTGAATATGTTATTTTGAACAAAAACATAATTAATCTCTTTACCCTAAACAAACTAATGGACAACAGCAATTTTAGCAGAAAACGGTTTTACATGTCCTCCCACTGAATTTCCATTTTAGGGCAGACGTAAGCAACCTTCTGGCTTTAAAATAAAAAACAAACAAATCCTGTTAAAAGACATTCTAGGCACCACACCAGTAAATAAGCAGTCACATGGCCTACATGAATTTGCCCATTACCCTCAAATACACTTTCCTTGTAAATCATTTTAGATAAAAGCGTCTGCTTATTGAATAAATGTAAAACCATCGGACAGACAGCATCATTAATGCTTTATTTCAATGTTCACACGCACATCCATCTTATACTAAAATGTCTGACATTGCCCTTTCAACATTACAGCATAAACAAAACATCAAATACATCCCTGATATTCACTCAAGTCACTGGTCAAATCAAGTAAAGTCTCTGGATTTCTTTTACTTTGAATTGCAGGGTCGGTGTCTTTGACTTTGAATTGCAATTTTAGCTCCACGCATATTCAAACACATTTGAATAAGGTCAATTATTAGGATTACATGCAGGTGTATTCGAGATGGGGTTGAATTGAACTCTGCAGGACCTACATGACCGATGACTGGTCATCAACAAATCCTAATTCTGGCATGTAACTCTTTCCATCCCGTTTCTAATAAAGAGTGACAAAAGATTCAAGTATATTTGTAGAGACAGACCTGCAAAATCTAATAGTTTTGAGCATCTGATATTGTTCAGTTACCGGCAAACACACCCAAACAGATGATGACAGCAAATCCTACTTTAATGACAAACCAATGCAGCTCTGATCAAGCCAACTCCTTTCACATAAAACCGACTGAAAACCTTTTTAATGCTTTTTATTACATGCGGACACCTGAGAAAATATTTAGGTTGGAGAGGGGTAGGTGCATTTCACATGATGATTGTCTTCAGTATCATTCTATGCATTTGATTGAATGAAATGATTAAATAGTCTATGCCTGAAAGAAGGTTTGCTCTAAAACATTGCAGATTGGAACAAAACATTGATTTGTCCTGTAAAGGTTAGACCACACTCTGTCTCGTGAGAAGCTTGAGTGTGCTTTCAGGAGGATAAAAGAGAAATGAGAAATAAACATAAAAGATCAACATCTGAGAGTTGAACAGTGTATTAAACTTTCTGCTGATAACTCGCTCCCACTTTTAAAACCATGTTTGTTATCATTTACATAACTAAGGGGATTGTTGGCATATAAAATTGAATCAACTTCATAAACGTTAGTGTGGTGAATCATGAAATAAGGGAGAACGAGAGAGAAAACATACTATGTTCATAATTGTTTTTGATGATAAGAGATGAGAAGTCATGGCCAGCCTTGTGAAAGTCAGGCAAGGGACACACCAGCGAAAAAATGTTCATTGTTAATAATTATAGTTAACTATCAATGTCAATAATAGGCTCAACTTGCACTCATAAGTGTGATCCTGTGTGTGAAAGCTAGGCTAGTTCATCAGAGTTTGATTTCACATATTTATTTCAATGTGATTTATAAACTAAATCAAAATCTGAAGATTATACTTACACAGGATATTCTTTACATCACGTTGGTCGCCCTGCTGAAAAAATAATTTAAAAAAATGCCCAAAAGACATTAGATGCAGACGGGAATCAATAGAACACCCATTAATGCCCAAGACATTTTTATTCTATTTTGTTATAGACAAAATTGTGGATATTAAAGCTATCTTAATGGAAACCACTAGAATTTATGTAATACTATTTTTAGCAGGGTGGGTTTATGTAGAAATAGTATATCACAAATAAATGACTTTAAAGCTGGGTTTTCACATGGATCACAAATGTGCATTGAAAATTGCCAGCTGGTAAAACCTGTGCTTTAGGGACTCTTAACTTGCTAGTCTAAGTTAGCAAGTCCCCAGCTGTCATTGGCAATTGAAATCTTCCTTGCAATCTTCAGTAAGGTCACTTCACCAGCACTGAACGCAGACATAAACCCTTGTTTAACCATCCCAGCCCCGTTCATTTTCAATATACAGTATGTAAATTATTGTCTCAAGACTTTTTCCCCAAAAGTGCATGCAGATGACTATACGATCATTTTTAGACCTTTAAAGGAGCTCTCTGTTAAACTATAGGCTCAGTCTAACATCAAAACAAGACACATAGGGGAGAGACAAAATGAAAAATCTAGAGAAGTGTGTCCCACATGCTCGAGAGAAAAGCTTTTATTTACATTAGCTTCAAACGGCACATTTCTTTATGCTTGCGAAGTTATCACAATCAGTGCCTCCTTTGCAACAGTTTTAAACTAAAATACATTAACGCTATGCATTCCAGGGATAAAATAAAGTATCGTTATTTTTGGCAAACATTATTATTTAAATACATCTTCGCGCGATCAAGCTATATAACTCCTCTCCTGTAATAAGAAACACCAATTCAAATCCATACTGGTTGCCCCAAATCTGTCCCCAACTTCAATACAAATATAAACTAACTCTTAAACAATCCATCATATAATATAGAAAATCTATGTATGTACAATCCAATGGCATTCTACGTTTCATTCAGTGTAGTCGCAAAACCTGCGTGCATACAGATCACAGCAAACAAACTTTAAAGGAACCCACAAACGAAACTCCTGTCATCGTTCAAAGTCATTTCAAAGTTGGACTTCCGTCGAAAATCAGAGTGTTCACGCTGCCCTTTTCAATACTTTGTGGTCTTAAAACAGATATCTACTGGCCATAGATCGTGAGAGAGATCATAGATTGTGATTTGAATATGATGATGAAAGACAAGCATGTTGCAAGGTCTTTCAATGAGTTGAATTTGAATGTATAGCAAATGCAAATGAACTTTAAAAGACAATGCCTGGTGTTTATTAACGCTGACTTTGCAAGAACAGTGTGAACACGCTGCCACAAATTTAGCCCCAGAATGACAGACATTTTGTTTTTGAGCAAACAGTTTCTCCAATTTACAAGCAAACCCAAATGAGATTCGTTGCAAAGAAAACAGTCAACGATGTATGGCTTCACCTGAGAGCCTGCAGTGCGCGATTCTTAAATTCCGAAGCTTAAATGCTGCATTTGCAATATTGAACATTCAGTGCATGCTTTTAAAGCACGAAGCTCACGACTCCAATTTCAATTCACATAATACCCTTGTGCCTGCCTCTGACATTTTCACTGATAAACAAAAAGCTTTGTTCCTTCTATTCTAAGCTTGTCAAAGCCCGACTCATTCATTTTCGGGAGGGGGGGGGTCAAAGTATAGTGCAGAGGGTAAGAGAAATCGATTGCATTGAAATCTACATCTACAGCGGTGGTCTGCATAACCAGCACTAGGACATGATGCCAAAGACCGGGTTATGACGACAGATTCTGGGACCGTATTCTTCATAGTCCTTCTTAGAGTGGCAGACCTGGAAGAATCCGGGCTATGGAATCATAAAAACATCAAATGTTAATGAAACTATGACACGTGATGAAACAACCCAGAGACTTCCGAACATCGTATAATGAAAGCGTGCGTGGCCTTTATTACACCTACAATTAATCCATCACAGGAGATCCAATAACAAGCGCTAAGAAGACAATTCACCCAAAAGTGATGAGAAAACTCTCATAATATACTCATCCTCATGCCCAGATGCATACACAGTAACGTCCATTAGTGGTGTAAGATATGATGCAAATGTTATAATCATCTTATTAGGATTCTGAGGCCAAATACAGGTTGAGACCAAAGGGTAATGCAACCCAAACCAAGGCCGCATTTCTGTGTTCAAGAGGATCTTCTGTGGTCACTTGTGATTGGATTTGATGAAGGACAGGTTCTTTTCACTACATACTGTATCACCTAGTACGCATACCAAAGATGTTGCTTAAAGAATATAGATCACATCAGAACATATCCAAAATGCATTGGACTTTGTAGACAGAGCATTACCGTAGATGCGAACATGGATCCGCCGAACCACACGGCGTATCTCTGCATGTGATGAGATATCACCTGAACTTCTATTGGCTTGGGCTGGAAGGAGAACAAAACGTCATTTAGAAAAGAACAGAGATAGCATGTGTTACATCACAGATACGAGTTCTGACCTTTATTCGGCCTCCGCTGAGGTCTTCACTCAGTTTCAGCCTGGCGTCCACCACGCGCTTCAAATCTCGCTGGAGTCTGCGGCCGAAGTCACGAAACATGGTGGAGCCGCCGGACAGCACTATATTCTAAAACATACCGTTTTCATTTCATCAAAGGACCCATTGTTGACACAACCGTGCGAGTACTGTACTTAAAAAATATGAAGCATTTTAACCATTATTGTGTAAGTCATCGTGTTCTGTTTGAGCTACAGATATGAATGATCATTAACGTAATATCAGAATATTCAAACAGAAATATTTAAAATTCTAAAGAATAAAACAAATAACCCTTGAGCTCACTTTCAAAGAGGGACAGAGTCATATCTAAATATTATTGAAGGTTGTTATTGACAAGGTTGCATTGAAACCACCTTAAAATAGCTTAACAACTATTCACAACAACCTAGCAACCTCGCAGCAACATGATACAACGGCTAATCGTGTCTGAGAAAATCATAGCTATGAATTCAGAGCAATGCACTAAAACAGACCAAAACACCTTAAAAACTCAAGTTTTCTATTTTTTTGGAAATGTGCATTATTGTTCTGCATTACAGTCCTCACTATTGTTGGAAGCAATCTTTTTGTCAAGGACAGAGAATATAACTCCTGAAGCTCTTTTTAAAAGAAGACAAACCGTGGCTCATTATTAATAACTGAAATAAAAATAATCATATTTAATCACACAGCGGTTGTTCACAGTGATACTTCAGCAACAAAATAGGATTCTATTGTGAGTTAAGGCCAGCAGAGATGCATGCTGGGAGTAAATGACATTAGGCTGACCTGAGGTCAGTAGTGTCACCTGTGTATAACAGGGCTATCTGCAGGATCCAGATCTGTATTCCATTACAGGGCTGAGAGTTTAATCTTCACTTAATGGACGTCAGGAGTGACATCCTCCTACTTGGATTAGGATACGCTGGTTCAATATCCGGAGAATAAAAGAGGCTTGTCTGGGAATATGACATGCAGTTCTCCCTGCCCTCCGTCCGTACACCAAAACCATTTTACTTGGGTTGACTAGCTTTCAGTCTCTATGACACAACAAGAGCCTCTGTACTAACACACACATAAAGTCTGCAGATGGAAGAAATATTTAATATTTGCTTTTTTGATAAGCTTTTTCTTGTACAATCGAAAACCCATTTCCCAAGCTCAATAATATAGTCAACACTAAAGCTTGTTTTGTTTTATTTTAAATGAGAATAATTGAAATGCACTGTTATGTAGATTTGCATAATTATAAAGATGCATGATGGAATACGTTGAGACACAGTTTATTCAGTTTGAATGTGAACTGTACCGAACAATATAGAAATGGATCCTAAAGTTATTTCACAGCTGTTCAATCCTATTTGCTGGATCTTGCCTCTCTCTCTCTATTACACACAATGTTGAGTAATCATGAATATGGTGGATTAACACTGACCCCTGGGGGACAAACATAGTACTTCAAGTATTCTTATTGAACGTGACCCACAAAGCAGCAATAGATGGATGCAGTGCTCCATTTGGCAACAGTTTGAAAACAAGTCACTTTTACTACAGTGCAAATGCACAAATAAAATGATTAACCAGGATAATACATTGCAATGCACGATTTGAGCTCAAACACACAGAAATAAAGACATAATAACTCGAGTATAAGTCTTAGAACACAAGATCTGTAAACAGCTACTTTACATCACCGAGTTTTCCACCACAGCCAATAAAATGATTTTGGTAAACAGATCTCACAACCACACAGAGACTTAACTTTTCAAGGATCAAATTGGAATTTGTCAATAAAATGATCTGAGTATAAACCATTTTATCACAATATCTTGATATATGACCTCTGCTTTACAATGCAAATGACTTCTCTCACTAAATTCTGCTGATGGATTAAAATACAGTTTTGTGCAAAATTGACCGAAAAATGTAGAAGCTGTGCTGCTGCCTAAAGCTGTAATAAAAATATAATATTCTATAATGTCATTTGTACAACAGATAGCTCTGTCCCTGGAGTCAATAATCCCATTTTATTCATAATATGAACTCTTCGCGAAGCTACTGTATGTATGATAGTGCAGATTTGAATCATTAACTATAGATTTGAATCATTATTAATGAAATAATCTGTAGAAGTATTTTTTTCAATTACTTTTCCATAAAGACTAAATTCCAGAAGTGTGGTAGCCATTCAGCAGAACAGAATACATGAAAGTCTTGAGGACTGTGCGCCCAAGACCTACAACAGCGCAGTGGTAATAATGGCATCCTACCTTATAAAGAGGTCTTCTGACATCTATGGGGCAGTTCTGTATAACTTCATCCACCACGTCTGAGATGGGCTGCATGAAATCTGGGTTGGCAAACTGCAGAGAGAAAGGACCTTCTACTGCATTGCATTCAAAGGTCACGGTTTGTCACGCTGAATAATTCAGAAAATGTGCTCCTTTTACCTCGGGGTGAAAAAATATCTCTGGTCCCAGAAAGCGTTCGTATCCGACATCTATTTGAAATTCATTTTTGCTGATGGCATTGATTCCCTTGTAATGTTTGATCCATTTGCCAGGATCCATGTCATATTTGGTGAATTCCTTCACTATGTCTGGGCAGATGTAGCAATGCCTTTCCTTAAATTGAAAAGAATAAACGCGGACAAACGTTTTGTACACTGTACCTCTAATGCCTTTTGGTTTGTTTATGTACCATTATAAAGATAAAAATCACGATGTGAATGATGGATCAGGCATCACACTAGATTTCATCCTATCTTGTAAAGGTTTATGACTGTCAAGATTACATATGGATAATATTGTGTTTCACATTTTTACTAAATATCAGAAAAAGTAACAAAAGCATCTTTAAAAAACATGATGCTTTTAAATTATTTTCTTTCATTATTTTAACCACTGCTTGTTTTAATAATAAGCAAGCACATTATCCCCCATTAAAGTAATAGGAAAAAATAAGGACCTATTATTTAAAATATGTGTGTGTGCCATAGCCATGTCAGTTGGCCTATGCACGGAGAAATATGAAGCTGAGAGCTGTTACCCACTTTCACAGCTTTTGCGGTCTCCAGTGACTGTTCTGGAGGAATCCCGACCTCTCTTTCTCTGAGCAGCTGCTGGATGAAATAAGTGATATCTCTGCCGGCTATAGGGATGTGCTTTATGCAGCTGCCAATCACATAACCTTCAGCCTAAGAGACAAAAAGATTGTTATCCATCATTAAATTTATGACATATTTACTATACCTAAATAACATTTATGTTTGCACAGCGGCCAAAAGGTGGCTAATAAGATTTCTTAAAGCATTTTATTTACATTTCGTTTAAATTAAAAAAAAATGATGTAGTATACACGGCTGGAATATGTGCGTAATGTAATGTGTCATGATTCTGCTGCATCATGTCATGTTTCTCTTAGTGTAGTGGCAGGATCATGACAGAACCTCATGTTTAATGTGGAGAGGCAATTATTATGGTCTTACAGACACTCTCTCTGGTCTCGTCTTTGTTCCCATCCTCTCGTTACCCTCGTTATTGATTAATGCCCTACACCTGTTTCCCTCTTGATTTGCTCCCTTACTTAATGCCCTTGTGTCTTCTGTCTTGTGCTGGTTCATTGTGATTTGGTTGGTGAGTTCATGTCTTGTCAGTTTAGTTATTTGTAGTTCATGTCAAAAGTTAATTTAAGTGTTGTTTAAGTGTAGTTAGTTTTAGTCCTGTCATGTTATTGTATCCCTGTTTTGTTCTGTTACCCCCACGTGGGTCTATGTTTTATTTATTATTAAAATATGTTTACCCCTTACCCGCTGTCTGCACCTGGGTCCTCTCTCCATGTCTCACCACGAGAATCATGACAGTAATGAACTATACTTGTGGTTTTCTCGGCAAGACACACATGCACTAAAGAAATGGCTCAAGTCGCAGTGTCGTTGGGCCTCATTCATGAAACATTCGTAAATATATGAGTAAATTCCAAGTTATTTGCGCGTAAAACGGAACTTCCCGGAAACTTTCCTTATTTGATCGTGAAATGTGTGCATGTTAATGAATTCCAATCACTCGTAAACACGGCGCGCGCTCATTGACATTTAGCTTAATTCACGCCTATGAATTACTGCTACGCAAATGAAGCATCTATGAATGCTGTAGAATCCTCTGGACTCCATTCTTAGGTTTGGCTACATTATATTGCATAAGAGACTAATAGGCTATATGCCTAACAATGAATCAATAAATGAAATTGTCCACCAAAGCGTTTTTTGAAAACAGCAGCTGGTGGCGCTTGAGAACCCTTTGGAGGCACAGCGGGTCTTTCCATAGACGCGTTGATAGCTGTGATTTGGAATATCCACGGCAGTTCGTGTTACAAGTATCTTGTTTTTAAAAATATTACTGAATATAAAAATGATTTATATTTTATAATGTTAATATTTGTTATTGCTGTCCTGTGTGTGTGTGTCCAATGTTTAGGGCCAGTGTTGTGTAAATCTGTATTGTTTACCACTGGTAGGGCATGAGTAACTCCATCACCACTGTCGATTACAATCCCTGTTAGTGTTCGTTCTCCAACCTGTCTTGAAGTCCAAGATGCTGCGAGTGCCAAAACAGCCTAAAAGGTTAGTAGGTGTAAGTTTGGTCTTGCAGCATGTAAGCTTATGTCCTATTTGCGATATTGTTATTTGAAAATCAGCTTCACTGTAATGCAAATCTACCCATTCTCTTTAAGGTATTTCAACAAAAAGAGTTTACCTGAACAGCGATATACAGCCCTGGGACGTTAAAAGTTTCAAACATGATCTCAGCTAAGTATTCTCTGTTCTCCGGGGTATTGAGAGGAGGCTCTGTCTGTGGACACAATATACAGCAGCAGCACAGCATTAGGACAAAAAAAAGAGCACGCAGACAAATGAAATGTGTTCTTTTGTCATGTTACGTCAGGTACATATATTTACGGAGATGGAAACATCTGTTTGTGACATAAAAACACTGTTGCACAGACAAAATAACATAATCTCTCATCATGTGCACAGTATTGCCGTTTAGGACTTAACGTATAATGTATGTGCTTTTCTGTGTTCTTTCACTGTAAGTAAAGATCTAGTTCACACCAGAAGTGCAAAAAACATCCCATATGCCCATGTGAAGATGTGAGATCCGCACAGTCATACCAAGAGAACGCTGTGGTCTTCTGGCTCAGCTCGGAGATATTTGAATAGGATCTGCTCCAAGAATTTCTCCATGAGGTCCCAGTCCTCAATAATGCCGTGCCTGATGGGCCACTTCACAGAGAAAATAGCTTTTTTAGTCACTACTTTGGTATTCATTCGAGTTACTTTTTTAAATATAACAAATGACTGTGGTATACTGTGGTCTGTTACTACTGATATATTTGCCACAATGAATATTTTGTTGAATACTGATGTGACATTTTTGGCCAGTTCTTTCCAGCAGATTTGATTCAGGCTCTTCTGGTTTGAAATGATTTATTTTATCTATAATACATTCACTTGTACCCCTTGATTTAACCCAGGACCACATTTAACCCTATACTAAATATGATATCACATGTATCATGGGTTAAAAACCTTTGCCAAAATGTGTAAAATTACAACATGTGGTGTTTAAATAGACAATAGTGTTTTCATTCTTTTTATTATATGTTTCAGAGAACCAGAGCAGATTTATGTGTAGAAACTTAAACAGATGCAGAAGCACGTATTAATGCTCGCTGTAGGCTGTTCTCCTCAAATCGATGTTATCAACCACACAAATGTGCAAATAAATTTAAACAAGGGTTTCTAAATTCCCACCCCATAACTCCCTTAATGGCAAGTGTGAAACTACTGTATATAGTCCAGATTTAAAGGGATAGTTCACCCAGAAATATAAATTCTTTCATCATATATTCCCCCTATTATAGGTTTCGGAATGTTTTTTCAAACATGAAATTCCCTTACGTAACAACTTTTCTTAGTCCCTTATTGGACAATTCTCACTGAAAACCCGCCCCCGCGTCAACCAGCGGGAGAAAGAGCACGCCCACCAATGTGCTCCTTCGTTCGCGAAGTTCAGCTGTGTTTGTTTGTTCACTGCATCAGTTTATACTGTTATATAAACGGTGGATGCAACCCTGGATTTGGAGATCGGTTTACACTGATAGATGGAGCGGTCCAAGCGCTACAAAATGCCAGACATGAACCGCATGCTGCAAGTCAAACTGAGTAAAATGTCTGTTTAGTTGGCAATCGGTGCATACGTGTATAATTTAAACAACACAAACTTATAGTAAATCAACAGTTATGCAGGGATAATGTAATGATGTATTGTGTGCACGTGCTTTAGTTCCTCCCCGCACACGTTAAGGGCTTGCCTGTATTCAGAAATAATCGTACAGCTGTATCTCTTTTTTATAAATGTGATCAAACTAAAGACTCTTCAAAGATACTACCCTATAGGTACTCAAGATGAATATGAGATTGGCAGAAACTGCGTGTCTCACATCCGCTGGTAAAGTCACACATGGATACCAAAGCCCTATATCAAAAATCTCTTCACACACTGTAAGCTGAGAAAATCTTTTCTTTATGTCTTTCTTCTATAAAGGTCGGTGCTATGTCGAGTTGTTGATGTGGTTGACTGGTCCCCCTTTACTCTGTTCTCAGGTACTGAACCCTAAAACACCTTCAAAGTGATCGCTGACCACTCTCAATTCTCCTTGTTCAAGCAGAGTTGTAAGGCATGACCTTTACTCAGAAACTGTACTGCACCTGATGCATGAATGAGCTGTGCACGAACTAAAGAGGGTCTCCAAGGGCCAATCATTTATCTATGTATTGCTCATTCCTCCTTAGGTTATATATAATTACAGCTTGTCTATATAATTTGCCACAGTATGTTACCCAGACAGATTTTACCTGTTTAAACGAAAGTGACTGTAGTCATGTATTTTTAATAGGTTGTGTATAAGTAAAATAGATGTGCGACAAAATAATGCATATAGAATATTTTGAGCTTATTTACTGATATTAAAATCAAAGCACGCATTGATAACTCAGAATCTCAATCCGAAGTCATTGGCATGCTGCCATTTTAAAATGTGCCTGTTCTGGGTTCAAGTGCTAAAAAACAAACAATTTTAATTGTCTGAAAGGCTATATGGGTGAGAATATTGTGTGAGAATTTGAATTTGTGGGTGAACTCATTTATTTAAACCTGAAACAATATGCTATTATATGCATTATAGATATTTAATTTACAAAACAAGATTCCAACTGATAACCTTGGTTGCATAGTTGGGTTTGTCAATGGCTTCATCTCCAATGAAGAAATCAAGGTCATCTACCCCTTTCATGAGACGTCTTTGTGCGTGATCTCCAACACTGGCTGTTTCTCTGATAGCGATACCTGCAGACAAACCAGAGTCAGTTGAACAGATTTTAAGGGTGTTTGTGTCTGTCTATTTTGGCTAGTCTCTAACGTGTGACTGAACCGAACAGACTGAAAATGTCCCAAGATATGTGTGATTTGGATGGACAGCCTTGGAGTAAGCCATTTTTCTTATTATTTCTATGGTTAAAAAAGTTAGTTATATGGTAGGTAGCGTCTTAGGAAAAATATAACATACGATGTAATCATTATCAAACTTATTCATCGATGCATAGTAAAATATAAATGTATGTGGCTCAGCTCTCTGGGGTGGGCATCCTGCAAATCGTGAAAGATGAATTCCTTCATGAGCAATGAGGTCCTGACCTTAAGCCCATTAAGATGTTGCGCAAGACCTGAAGAGAGCAGTGCAATAAATAAAAACTCAGAAATATTCCTGAACTGAAAGAGATTTGTAGGGAGGACCCCAAATTGTTCCTCAACATTTTTTCTAGCTTTACAAGTCAATTCATTCTCCTCCCTGTGAATTCATTCAAGATATTCATTAATTGTTAAAATTACTGCTTTTGTTGGTTAATGATTAACTCGGACTATATTTCACCAGACCAGGCCACATATCGATATTCTGTAGTCATCAATGCAGAAATCCATGCTGTTCACTAAGTGTGCGTTGCAAAGTTGTCTCGTTTAACAAAAACAATAAACCTACAAGTCTTCTGAAATGCTTTTACAAAACGTTTAAAGGCTTACAGACAATAGTGTATTGAGGTTACAGCAGTGGTGAGAATTTTATCCATCTTTAAATAGTGATTCCCCAAGGCTGAATTTAATTTAAATGATCCACATATCATACACTGGAAGTGAGCGCCGGGAGAGCCTTGCGGTATTAGTCTGCTCTCATACATTAACTACTTAAAACGTCAAGCAGCTCACATGATGGCATGATGAACTGTGGCTCTGTGTTTCCAGCATAACCAATCTTCGTATACCTGAAATATGAAGAACAGTATATCATTGCGTGTGTGCGTGCAGTGACGTAAACACGGGACACGACAAACATACAAAATTATTATTATATAATTCTAAGGTATTCTGGGATGGTTAAGTTTTAGGGGTAGTGTTATGGAAAGGATGAAAACACGACATGGAGCGTGTGGTAAATAGAAACAAGCACTAAACAGTTTACATGATGCCATTGTGTCCTTTATTTTCTTGCTTTTTTTATTCAGGCAGCTGGCCTCTGTGTCGGAAGATGCTAAACAACCTTGGTAAATATTGCTGGATGTGTTTATCACAGACATAAGAAAAATACTTGAACTGTTGTCTGCACTGGCAAACCCATTGTAAAGCAGTATCAGTAGCCTATACACTTTAAAATACCTCATCCAACTTAATCGATGACACTTAGGAATCTGAATTTGAATAGTATTTATTCATTCATACATAAATATATAAAATACGTTTTTATAACTTACGTCTTTGTAATTTAAAACAGTGGTACATATGCAGGTGTGCGTATAGTTACAAAACTAAATATAAATAATATTCAATTTGAATAAAATTTGAAGGGTTTTCTGTCGCTTAAAATATAAATAATATTCAATTTGAATAAAATTTGAAGGGTTTTCTGTCGCTTATGTTGATAAATACAGAAAAGTAACGTACCCTGTCCCACAGTCAATGACGCAGGGAGGGAGACGCGCTGCCATCGCAACACCTACAATCACACAAACACACTCGGATGTCACAAAGTAAACGACACAGATGGGGAACATTGTTCTGATGGTTAACAGTTGTACCTTCACTACAGTGTAATGCGCCCCTTAGTTGTCAAACGCGACGTTATGTTCGCGACTGCTTCCCGAGTCAAAGGGAAGGCAAAAATAGAAACATGCTGGATTCACGTGCGCTGTCTTCCTCGCGGTCCGCCAGCTCACAGAAAGTCTACGGCAAAGGATTTCTATCTATATTTATTAGCCAGGGAAGGAAAGGCCTAGTCACTATTAATGAGCCAACCTAGCAACCTGTCATTAATATTCATGAGCGGAACCGTTGCTATGGTAGGATTCGTAATTCCGCGAGCTGTAAACCTATTTAAGTGTGTGCTATAAACAGAGCTTTGCGCATCTATCTTGCTTTTTAACGTTAAGTAGATAAAGCTCTCATAAATTGGTCTGCGTTTATTGCTCCAATATATGGTGAGAAGATTAAATGGTTAAAATAAAGGAATATTAAAATAGAGGTGTGCAAAAGTATTGAGATTATACTGTACTTTCATGTGTACTGTAAATGTAATATATGGAATAGTGTAATGGACGTTTGAAATGTTATACTGGTCATATTGTGAAATCTCGTATCAACATTTCTGCAAGTGAAACTCTAGATGGCGGTCGGTCATTACATTTTATTAACGTTTTAACTTCAGTGTATTACATTGATGTTGGAATAATAATAATAATCCGTATTATATGTCGCTATTTTGTGTATGCAGATGCTTGAAAGGTTATTGTGACTGGATGAATTAACGCCTGCATGTTAACTCAGGACTGTTCTCACTGTCTATGCAATACCAGTGTTATCTAATACATTTTGATTTCATAATAACAATAAAACGCTTAAATGTTGCTATTATTACAAACATATGTAAATTCATTTATTATTGGTAAAGGCACCTTTTTGGTAGAACTCTTATTTTGAAAATCGTTCGACCTTTATTTACCAGGAAATAGACTTGTTGAAATAAATGCGCGAAAGTCGGGAATATGACAGCGCGTGTGCGAACGGCGGAGAATGGTGCTCAGGTACACAAAATATAGCGATTTGAAAGTTTAGCTCAAATGACGAAATTAAATAAAGAAATTAACGCTTGATTTTCGACTCGTGTAAACCAAATATATGATGCATTTAAATCAAGCATGCGAACATTGTTTTTCTCACAACGTTATTGATGAGGATCGCTTAATGTTGGTTGAGTTAACCGAGGTTCATTTAGTTTTATGCAATGCGTTCGGAGAGTGTATTTAAATAACTTTTTTTGACAAGAATTCAGATGTAATATCAGAGTTGAAATGTGTGCTGTAGGTTGTATCCAGACTTGAGGGGCGACAGTCATTGAAGGACGTTGAACCGAATATTTTTCCAGTGGATGGCGGCCCAGGACAAGGTATTACATTGCACATTTTAAACAAGCTTGAGTTAAATATGCATTGAATACGCATGCTTGTGTGTATTTAAATTGTTTTATTTTACTTAAACATATAAAGTTCAATGTCAGTGTTTAAAAAATGAGTTGGCAAAACGCTATAACAAAAGAAAACGTCATACTTAATACGTTTGTGTATGACGCACAACCCTGGCTCATCTCTGCATCCACACAGGTGATATTGTGGAGTTTTACGGCATGGAGGGCACAGGTAAGACAGAAACCTTGTACCACCTGATCACTCGCTGTATCATGCCAGTGCAGGGTGGCGGTCTGGAGGTGGGGGTAATCATCATCGACACGGACCACCACTTCGATATGCTGCGGTTAGTGAGCATTCTAGAAGGACGGTTGGCCAGACACTCAAGGGAAAGTGACGGTTCTGAGACTGAACCTGAGGAGGGAGTATGTTCATGTCTGCGCAGGCTGTCTGTGGTGCACTGCAGCAGCTCAGCGCAGCTTCTTCTCACCCTGCATTACCTTGAAAGCTCTATCTCCGTCCAGCCCTCCCTTGACCTGTTGGTCATTGACAGCATCTCAGCTTTCTACTGGGTGGATCGGTACAGTGGCGGTGAGAGCATAGCTTGTCAGGAGGCTAACATGAGAAAGTGTGCCGAGTTCCTGGACAAACTACGCAAAAACTATGGCATTGTGATTTTCGCTACCACCCATGCAATAATGAGGAACTACAACACGACCTCTGATTCAGGGCTGTCAGATGTGCCTGGTTCATCATCATCGTGGAGGTGGAAGTCAGCTGATAGTGCTACAGACTTTAACAAGCCTTACCTGTGCAGAGCATGGCAGAGAATAGTTACTCACAGAGTGCTTTTCACAAAAAGCCACGTGTCAAATGACCATAAGCAGATTTTCTCTGCTGCGTGTACCAGCATAATGACCAAAGGTGTCAAAAAATGCTCGTTTAATGTCATTGAAGATGGCATTACATTTTTATGTGACAAGTGAGAACTCCGCAGAAGATACACACCTTTTTAAGCTATCATCCAATCAGGAGTGTGTATACTTGCAAAGCTCTTCTGTTTAAGCACAAGAGCGTTCCGGTGCAAAAGGGGGCTATCTGTGTGTTTAATGATCCAGCCAGAACTTATTCCACTTGTTTGCAATGGAATATGTCATTCATCTTATAAATAAATTACCCATTTTAGACTTCCATTTATGTTTTTTCTGTCTATTACAGCAATGTCAAGAATGACTATTTCTTTACCATTGCGTATAGGGTAAGAGATTAAAAGAGAGTCTCCTTGGTGTATAATTCATCTATAGATGTTATGTGTGTGGTTTGTTGATGTGTTTATTCAAGTTAAAATACAAAAACACTTGTAATATATGGAGAGATAAATATTTCGATTTAAATATTTCGCTTGTGCAGGTAAAACTCCCACGTATTTTGTCCTATTGATTTGTGTGTTTTTGTTATGTTCTATGCATAATAGAGACTAACCCTCCAATGATAAAAACTAGGTCTTTATCCAAAAAATGGATAGTTTTGCATTTTGGTCTCAATAACCATGTAAACGTTAACCAGTATTTATTAAATCTGTCAGTGTCTTCAATACGAGGACAGCGTTTTGTAATTCCAGCCTGTCCCTTGGAATACTGTAGCTCTCTCTCACACACACAAACAGCATGGATCATTGAGTGAGAGCGGGAAGGAGGAAACACATCGATGAAAGCATCAGTGAGACACTGTCTTTTCAAACACTGGTGCTTCTTTCAGGCCAAGAAGCTCATTTCCTCTTGCACCTGGACTGCTTTGGACAGCTTCCCTTCAGTCCTTGACCTTTAATGAGCCTCTTTTTATCATGAACACCAGAAACTACAAATGTACTTGTAACACTGTTTTATTCTTCTATCGTTTAGGTTTTTCTATATAGTTACATTGTGTTTACGTAAAAGCAATTGATATGTAAATAAAATATGCCTGAAATGTCAATTAAATGTATTATTTGAGGCATACAATTAAATGTTAATTATAACATCAATAGATAAATTAATTTAACTTTAATGTCATGGTTTAAAAATTGTAGTTTGCAGTTCCTTTCACCGTAGGCCATTCAGAGGTTAAAAATCTATCCTTTCAAAAGTATTTGTTTTACGTGTAATAACTGTAAAAAGCAAGGCAGAGGTGGGAAGAAAACCGGAAGGCCAGATAGACTGCAATGGTTTGCGCACATTCATTAGCACCGGTTAGACAACGTTGCCGAAAATTCTGAGCGGAGAACAGGTTGTCAATCCAGGCTCACCTGGAAACATAGCTAAACTTTTCAGAATGTGCTTAGAACGGTTCAGCGCGATGGTGGAAAAGCTCTCCAAGTCTCATTTTAGTTTTAAGTGCTGAGAATTCATGAAATTAACCCCCTACATCCAAATATAAGTTATCAAATTTCTTACAGCCAAGAATCAATTTTACTCTCCCAATTATTTAAGACAGCTCGAGAGGTCTCTCAAGCTGAGGAGACAGAGACATGTATTGGACAGAGGGGTAGGCCAATGGAACCATATTGTTTTCCACAACGAAATCTATTCAGGAATTGGTCCATGGCAATGTCGTCATCCAAAATCCCTTTTGCGGCACAGCAAAGTGTTGAAAATCATCTCCAAGCCTCAAACTTAAGATATAGTCATACACTTCACAATTACGACTGAGCTGCTTTATAAACTAAAAATGTATTCATTCTCAGAAGCTTGATAAATACGGGCCCAGAAAGTTAGCTTCGGGTCAGCACTTCTGATGTCCTATACAGTACTATGTTGTGGGATATTCAGTTTATAAATGGCTTTAAGCTTGCAAGGTTTTATGGGATGGTGTTATCTGATGCGTAACAAATAGTCTGACAATTTTGGTGTGCACATTCACATTTTCTCCTCTTGGAATGATATGGTTCTATCTGAATATCAAGTCAATACTGAGTTATTCACATTCTGTGACAACTTATTTACACTATGTGATGTGGTTCATTATGTTGTGTACATTTTGGGACTTTTTAGAAAACATAAAAGGTTTATCTACAAAGTCAAATGGAATTTAAAAAATGTTTATTTTGTTGAAAGGCTCAAGACACCACTCTGGGCTACATCCACAAGGTCACTGTAGGTGCAGGTGTATAGCTATTAGATTTTGCACCAAGTATTTTAACGGCTTCATTCAGACAGGTAGAGAAATCTACCACTGCGTCGTGGTTATTTCCGCTGAGAAGCACAAAACTTTGTGCAGGCCTATACCCCACTGTGCAAAACGATCTCAGGAACCTGTGAGTTAAATTAGATGAACAGCTGTCCTTGAATGATCACATTGCAAAGACAACGCGATCCTGTCAATATGCCTTATTTAACATTGGAAAGGTTAGACCCTACCTCACTGAGCATGCGGCAGAACTCCTTGTCCAGGCCCTGATAATCTCAAGGTTGGACTACTGCAATGCTCTCCTTGCTGGTCTTCATGCAAGGGCTATCAAAACACTCCAGCTGGTTCAAAACGCATCAGCACGCCTCGTCTTCCAACAGCCCAAAAGGGCTCATGTGACACCCCTTTTCATCTCTCTCCACTGGCTACTGGTTGAAGCCCGTATTAGATTCAAGTCACTGATGTTTGCCGACAGGACTATCACTGGATCTGCACTGGCATACTTTCACACCCTACTACATTCCTACAGCCCATCAAGAACCCTGCGTTCAGCAAACGAGCAGCGCCTTGTAATGACTTCTCATAAGGGCACTAAATCCCTTTCCCGCTCATTCTCCTTCACAACTCCTTCCTGGTGGAACATTCTTCCTAACGCAACCTTCAAAAAACTACTAAAAACCCATCTCTTCTGTGAATATTTGACAGACAAATAAAAAAATATATATAATAATAAAAATAAAAAAACACTAACCCTTCTCTCAACAGGTAGTGGTCTAGCTTTTGTTGAAACTAGTAACTTTGTATTAGCACGCTTATTGCTCCCTGAAATCTTTGTAAGTTGCTTTTGATAAAAGCGTCTGCTAAATGACCAAGTGTAAATGTAAGAATAGAAGTCCCATTAAACTAAGCAAATTCAAGAAATGCGTCAGCCCTGGAGGCGATGGATTTGATGTACAGTGCGGTAAGGGCACAGAGATGGTGGTGAGATCACAGAGATGGTGGTGACTTCGGCTTCAGGGTTCAGTTTAAAGAGTCACCCCAAAACGTGAAGAAGAGCATGGCGTAGGTAATACTGAGACTGTTGGCACCCAATCGGCATGTTGATGAAGGTGGTACGTGTGGATCCATGTGAGACTGGACTGCGAAACTGTGCCCTGTGAAGTTCAAGCTTGCATCATTCAGGACAAAATTCAATTGTGGAACAGCTTGCTGGGTTTGTTGGTCCCTGAAATGTCAAAGTCATTCGATGGAGAATTTTATTTTACAACAATGGTCAACAGTGAAATTGTGTCCATTGAAGGTTTGCCTGTTTTTCGAAACATTGTTCATGAAACCAATGAAAGAGAGGTGACAACAGTTGTTGAAGAATTTAGTGTGGCAGAAATCAGTGTCATACCAATGCCTGAAGTGTCATTCTTGGCAAGATCACTTTAATGCAGTGTTTCTGAAACGTTTTCTGCCATTCCCCACTATGGAGGAAGGGAAGGGGTCCGAGCCCAACCTGTCCCCGATAGCCAAAAACAAAAGGTTTATAAACTTTAGGTCCACTGTCTTGGTTTTCTCTGCTGGTGCAGATAAATGTAAGGCTTACATTTAAATGTCATTGTTTTGTTTTGAGTGTATGGTCAATAATAAAGTAATTAATAGAGATAAATGACAAAATGTCCACCCATTTGTCGCGCCACACTTGTCATGTCTCTATTCCCCACCAGTGGGGCCCGCCCCACACTTTGAGAAACACTGCTTTAATGGCAAAACAGAATTGCTCCAGAAATGTGATGGCAATGGAAAGAAGGCACATTACTGTAGGTGGAGGTTTTGGACAACAGAAAATGTCAGTGGGCAACCTGTATTTGAGGTGATACATGGAGGCTGAGGAGCACTTTTTAGTTGCTAGTGTTCTTAAATTTACTATACAAAACAGAGTAGTGAGAAGCCTGTATTGCTGTTTTGTTGTGGTGTTAAATATGTCGATGAAACTGCAAATGTGGCCCCAATGTTTTTCAGTGTTTCTAATATTTTGAATCTTTTCATTGTATAGAACAGGGGGAAACATCTGTCCTGGAGTGCCGCTGCCCTGAGATTTTAGCTTCAACCCAAATCAAACACACCTGAATAATCAGTGTCTTCGAGATTACAAAAGCTACAGAAAGGTGAGTTTTTTCTAGGGTTGGAGCTAAAGTCCAGGACCGACGTTGCCTAGCATAAAAAACTCTGTAAACTACTTCATGTAGTTTAGAGAGTTAATTTACTCAGTAACTTTTACGGATGAGAATGTTTTTTTCTCCATTTCATCATTGGAGTTTGGGTTCCTTGCCACTGGGCTGTGTTGACTTGCTCACTGTGAGACTGCTGATATAAGATTAGTTTAAATTTCTGTAATAGTTTACTAGAATGGTCTTACTCCTTCTATAACATGTACCGTATTGTATTTTTTACCTTTCTCTGTGTTTTTCCTTTTGTTTAGTTATTTCTTCATGTAAAGCTGCTTTGAAACAATGCAGCATTGAAAAAAGCACGAGCCTATATAAAATTCAATTAAATTGAAAAGTTTTTGATGAAATTCAAAATGGCAGACAGGAAGTGTGGATAAATATGGTACATGTACTTGACAAAGGCCTATAGGAATACAAGATAATTGACTAACTCATTTCAAATGATACACATTTTAAAAATGACTTTATATATTTACAATTGATGGACAAACAAACTACTGCGAATTGCAGAAGCCTGAACTCATCATGATGATTTATGTGAACGCGGTGAAAAAATGTAACCTGTTTATATCTCAAGACCAGTAGGTGAAGTACCAAAACTATGTCTGTACCCTTGGGGACATTCTTGTGATGCCAGTCATACCACATACAGTCCAACGAATGGTCAGAGAATTGACAAAATGGCAGATTTCGTATTTGTTCATCTTTATTCAGAATGCACCTTCATCTGTGTAAACAAGAAAAGTACTGTTTGTGTAAATAAAAATACAATCTGTACTAACATTTGTCTAAGATGTTACGAAATATTTCCATATTCTAGGCATATTTACTTATGTGCTGTACGAGTTGGGTCAAAACAAGCGATATAAATGACATTGCTTTCTACACGCCGATAAGCGATGGCAACGCATTCGCATTCAGACTCCACTTCCGCGTCTTACTTCCACCCGCTGACGACTGAAACGCCTTTTTACCTCGAGTGTTTCCCAATGTATTACTGCGCAGGGTCAGTGAGACTTTTTAAACATTTTATTTGCACAGTTTTTACCCGATATAATTGACCTTCGTTGCACAAACCACATCGTGTGTTTGTTTTCTAAATGTTTAATGCGAGTTATGCCTCGTTGAAAAACCAACAACAACGCTTTATCCGTTGAAGTGGGTCTATTTAACAGTTGCAGTGACAGGCAGTGTTTCGGTCTCTCTTAAACATGGCCACCATGATGGAGTAAACGCTACAACTTTAAAATTCATATATTCGAGGAAAACTATGCTTCTTTAACCCAAACGAGGAATGTTTCGATCTGAAATATCGTACCAAACGCTTAATCCACATGAGAGCTTTGGGAAAAGTTTCTTCTCGGATTACACGCTGAATTAAGTTGGCTGGAAGCTGGAAAGGAAAAGAGAATTGCATCGATTCCGTAAGCATTCGCGACTCTCCGATCATTCATACGCGTTTTGCTGTGTTTATTTGTGTGTATGTGAATGTTTATTGTTGATGTTGTTGAAATCGGTATGTTGTTACGCGTCGGAGTGCGAAGCAAGTATTGTTTTGGTTTTCCAGCGGAACGTAGCGTTAGTTGCGGTCTATACAAGTGAAAAGAGTAACATTAAACATGGTAGCAATGTAAAAAACATTTAACATTGTCTCTGTCGTCGGCGAGAGAGAGCGCACTTGTCATTCCGCGAGTTTTCGCTCTTTAATTTTACGGAGATCTTTAACTAATGTGTGATACCTCCCCCACCCTAAGAAAATACGAAAGTATTGCACTTTTTACTACTCCGTAAGGTCATAGAGGAAGTAACGAGAACATTCACGCGTCTAGTTTTTAACATTCGTCTTTATTCACCAGTTTTATTCAAATGTGGGCCGTAACCTTGTTTAGTAAACGTCAAACTGACGTTAGGTGGCAGAAAGTTTTGTTTTCATGTGGGTCCAGCCATCTTGCATCAGTCGAGATAAGAGCTGCTGATCTATCCGAAACCAACCGTCTTTATTCCTGCTGCTTTGACCTGGTGGTCGTACAGTTTAAACCATTGACCGGAAGTGCTTTCCCGACTAGAAGTTGCGAGTGCATTTGTTCACGTTGAAGTTAACACGAAGTGTTACACAAGACGCCTTTTCAGTCGTAAATGTGTAGTTGACATGTTTGTCAAGCAGTCACGTGACGTGCTGTTCATCTGAGGTGACAACTCATTCGCTGGATGCTTAAAGTTCTTCCAAATTAAAGGGCGATGACTGTGTTTGTTTCATCTTTGTGTTTTGGAGCTTTAACGCGTGTGGACACTGTATTGAAAACAAGCTGAAGATGTTGTCTGTGTAAACGATTGACTGAACTGTTTCTTTAATGCTTTGAGTGACGATTTCTATGCAGTGAGTCTTGACAATCACACATCAGGTGTCATTTGCAGTCAATAATGCCATCTTGTTTTCATACACAGATCTTGTTTCAGCACCCAGATGTTGTTTGGGGTAACAGGCATTCAGTGATCATTTCAGCACAAAGCCCACAGAGTTTTAGTCTAATAAATGTTCATTGTCTTGGGCCTGTGCTGTTGAGGGTTAAGTTGCTATTACGTCACGGTAGTGAGAAGTTACCGAGACTAGTATCTGGTGAAGGATTGACTTGCCTTGGCGTGCTCAGTTTACTGCAATCTACCAGTGTTACCCCAAATTCATCGCTGTGTTTCACGTGGTACAAGTCCTGTCACAGACTTGAATTGTTTGTTAGTTGGGTGATGCAACCATGTTGGTGAGTTGAATTTTCTTTTATAGTTTTTAGTAGGCAGTGCACTTTTCAGATGAACAAGCAGGCTTGTAACATCGTTGGCTTGCTTTGTAAATATTGGGGCAATTTTATTTTTACACAACGGGTGGTGGGGGGTTTACCGTTGTTTTGTAGGTGCAAATATGAACTGTGTACACAGACCTCCAATAGGTTTCATTAACAATTTAATATCGTGTATTTGAAAGTCATACAACGGGAGTCGGCAACAGGTGGCACAATAATATCCGGCCTGCGCCAGCAGCATTATTTTGCAGCTGGATCTGAAATAGATCCGTCACAATCACGTCTTATTTGCCTTCAAATAAAAGCACGAGAACGTTTTCGTAGCAATGTTTTATTTTCAAATGAATTGAGCGCTTTTAATTCGAAAAAGTACTGAAAGGAATTCAAAGGAGGCTGTCGATCGCTAGACACACTTCTATAATGGCCATCATGAAATACAGGGTATGTAAAAACTACAGTGAAGCATTGAAACGTTTGCTTATAACGCGGGGCCTCAGCACCAAAACTCGAACCACAACAAACCAAATTCAGCTTTTTTTTTAAGGGGCCATGCTCCGTCTCGTGGTGCCGTCTAATATTATATTCTTTGCAAACAGTGACAAGAGAAGACACATCGGCTTTGCATTCTCAAAACTAGGTAGGATGAATGCATAGTCGTCTTTCCATTCCTCTTTGTATGCCCTATTTTTGATGTCAACTTTCCCTGTTTAGACTCTTTGATAATGCCATTTATTTCTCTCGCATCTAGCTAGCTTAAATGTTAGCATCACTCTGCACACGACGTAATAGCGTACCCCCAGCAGGCAAAAGAAAATGCATTTTAGTACGTGAGGAGTGTAAAAAATAGTTTACGTTAAATAATCATATTACTATTATGTAATTATATAATAACGATATTTTTTAAAACTAGGCGGTTTTAGTTGCATTTTTAATGATCATTTGACTATGTTTCGTCTTTTTGCTCAATGCCAAACTTACTTGCTGTCCCCTGTAATACCAGTTTTAATTTAGGGTTAGTGTTACGGTTTATTAAATATGGCATAAGTAAGTCCTATTCTGTTTAGTTGGCCAACAGTGTTTTCACATCTTTCGTTCCTTAACGGAGATTAAATTATGTTGCATTCTTTTATTTGGTTTTGTTCGCTTTCACATGAAGACATTTCAAAACTGATCAAAATGTACACACCTTTGGAAAAAGTACAGAATCTCTGAACCTAGAACGTTTATATTTGATCCGAGTCTGATGTAGGCGGAGTCTTTGACAAAAATTATATTTATCTCAGCTGTTTAATCGAAGTGATGCATTTTTGAAAAAACCTACCCACATCTAAGACGGAAGAAAACAGCATCTTTTGTTTAGAAGCAGAGACTGTTCATTCATTTGATATATGGTTTGTCCATATAGTCATTACAGAAAATGTACTGTGAGCCATCAAACTTTAGTGAAAATGTAAAAAAATGCCGGTGCTTAATGGCAACTTTTTTTAAAAGGGTGGTGGGGAAAGTGTTAATGTGACTCTTTTAAACATTGCACTGTTCTACTGAGCAATTCAATTAGGTCTCTTTGAGATGGTCATTAAAGCCACTGTGAAGTCAAAAAGTAACAGTGTTTGTTATTAATGATTTATCCATGCGGGTCATTCTGTTTTTGAAAAAATTTGTGTGCTTATAATCTTTAAAGTGCACATTACCTGGATGTCCTAAACTTTTCTTTACTGCAACGTATGACATAACTTACCTTCTATGTTTACGATCTGCCAAGTTGTTAATCAAAAAAGTATAGTGTATATATTGTCTCCCAAAATAAAGAGTCGGCTCTAAACAAAAACAAACAAAAATGAATTAACACATCTGCATAATCCCTGCCTGCCCGTGAAACACGAACACACTGACCTGACCTCAAACTGTTCTGATAGTTTGTGTGTTTACATCCTGTCGAGAAGATAAATCATGTTGTTGTTTTTTTTTACTTCCAAATGTGATGATGATGTAAAGAACCAGAGAATCGAAATATTTTCCCCTCGATTACATGGCAGTATAATCAAACCTTATGTTTTTTACCCCACATTTTACTGACCGTTTCTCCAACCTTGGCGAGTTTAATGTGGGATTTGCTAAATGCTTTTCCTGGAAAGTTGGGTCAGGAACACTCTGAATCACAGCCTGTAAGTGTGTATAATAAGACGTGTATATGGTCTATTTAATGTTGAAAATCCCTCATTTTGTGTGTTGCATGGTGTACACTAATGTAAAATTAGATTGTCTGTCATTTTTATTACTTGGATTCATTGGACACGTTTATAAGCTGTAATGTTCCATCATTCAGTAGGGCTGCTCGACACAAATCATAATCGCAATTATTTTGGCCAATATTTAGATCCTGATTATTTAACACGATTACCCTTAACCACGACTTAAAAATAAGCAATGGAAGCACAAGGACAACAAAAAGCACAAGTGCAGTAAAACTGTTCTCATATAGCCTACCACCGTATACAAATCAAAGTTTTATATCTTTTTTTTAAGGATAGAAAGAGTAGAAAAGAGATAGAAGTCAGAACTAATCGGTCAGGTGCTGTTTTCTGCCGATTCTTGAAGATGGCTACAGAATTTGCTGATCTTGTAGCAGTGTGCAGATCATTCCACAAAGGTGAAACCGATCCAGAGAGGGTGTGTTACTACTTGGATTCATGATGATGAGGATACATTTAGTTTATAAAATGGTATTCCATCATTCAGCTGTTAGCATTGCAGCTAGCGTATATAAGTTACCATATTATTCTGTTTAAACCTGTGGGTCCAGTTCGCTTGCATAATTGTACAAATGTGTCGTTTAATATACAGTTGCTGTCATTTGTTGAAATAATTATAAAGGATGTTGAAAGATTTAGTTTATAAGCTGTAATGTTTCATCAGGCATCCACGTTAGCATTCAGCTAACCAATACTGTTGTGGTACGTTTTTAGCCGGAAAACAAGCCTCTGGTTCACGCGCATCCGAGCGATTGCGGAAGGTAGACATTATCGTTAGTAGCGTTGTCAACATGGATTTTTCTCTGAAAACAAACTTTAGATTAGATTCAACAAACACATCGATTCGCGTCAGAGGACTTTTGTTAGAGCCTTGTTGAGCAGTTCTTTAATCGATGGATGCAATTTTTGGAGCTTCAAAAACTTGCCCCCCATTCACTCCAAATCTTCTGCTTGGAAGAAAAATTATAAGTGCTTTGTGTAGGTTTTCAATTGTAGTTTGTTTCATTTAAATATTTTACATTAACACAGAAATTATTGGCATTCGTTTCCGTTGGTGTGGTTGCTACACGCGAATATAATAATCTAAATATTATTTATAATTAATATATATTTCCCAAACCGCCGCAGAATCGCTGTTGATTTATCCATTAACACCGCAGTACCATCACAGCCGTTGGCAGAATACATTAAATTTGGTTTTATAATGGCAGGTAGTGAGACTTAAGCCGAAGACACAGTGTGTAATGTGTGGAGAAAGTTTGTCGAATGATGCGCTAAAACCATCAAATTTACAGAGACATTTCAACACAAAACACCCAGGCTGATCTGACCTGACCTGCCCTGTCATTATTACAGTCATAAATTGTTACGGAGTAGACCTGCCAAGTCTTTTCTATGATTATACAAGAGTTTTCATCTATATAGCTTGCTTGACAAAGTCTGCTACTGTGGCATAAAAGATTAACAGCGGAGTATATGTACTCTTTGATTATTTTGTGTTCATACTATCATATTTGGAAAGTTGGTCCTCGGAAAAGTTTTAACCAGTCCTTGGTAGGCCATGTGTTGCAAAAGGTTGAGAACCCCTGTTCTAGGCTGTTACATTATTCATTCTTTATTAAAAAAATGACAATATTGTAAATGTGCAATCAGAGTAAACAGTTGATCTCTAGAGATCAGATTATACATGTAACAGGTGTTATGAGATGTTCATAGAGTATCTGGACTGACTTTACTAGGAGCGCTGTAGCAGGCGTGCAGATGGCACTTGGGATGGGGGGGGGAGGCAATGCCCCCTCAGAATCTGATCCATCCCCCTCCAACATTTACGTTCTCTGTGCTCGCTGTGTGCTGCTGCTAGCCTGCTACTAGGGCTGGGGGTAAACGATTATTTACTAAATGATTAATCGGGCAATTCATTTTAACGATTAGTCGAGTAGTCTAACGACAAATTTGTCGATTCATCTATCGATTACTTTTCTCCTGCTCGATTAATAAAATCCGTAATGTATCTCAAATAAATACCAAAAAAATCTTATTATACACTTTATTAAACAACAGTTTTGCACAGCAAAAAATATTCTGCTTTACACAAAATAAAATAATTTTACTGTTATACAAAATGAAAGGCCAGACTGTTTACTCTTTACAGTACCAACATAACTCTTGTTAAAAAATTTGTAGTGCAAAAAAAAAAACACTGTGTAGTGCACAGTATATACATTCCCGAGTGTGTTTAAGACAATATAAAATTCCTGTTTTCTGCTTTACAGTCCCAACATAAATCTCTCCTGTACAAAAGATTAAAAAAAATTCAGTGCAAAAACAACGGCGCTAAAAAAATATCGACGCATCGCTACAGGCCTACCTGCTACGACTCCTCACCCTGACCCTGGGTCCTATGACGAGCTGTTAGCTGCCTCAAATGTCCCTGTAGTAGCGGTAACCATTGTGATCATATGTCATCGTCTATGGCTGAGCTGGTGATTTTGATGAGTTTGTGAACTGAAATAAATGGACTGCAAAACTGCCAAATAGGGCAATGAAGAGGCTAAAAAAACAATCACCATGTTTTTTCAAGTATCCTACGCCTGTTGGCTTTTCCCAGATGTGGCAGATTAGTTATTTATTTGTATAGCAAGTCTTTTGCACTTACCAAACAGCAAAACGTGGAGAGCATGACAATTAGGTGAGTGGCAAATAGCGAGATAACACGTTTAATTTTGGTGCAAACCATTAGCCCAAATGACACAAAGTAACTACTCAAGCACTAGTTAAATCCCAAGTTATGCAAATTAACATTTGCTGACAGTTTGGTCCCCCAGTTAAAAAATCCCATTTTTGCCCCTGACTGAATTTTTTAGGAGTGCAAGCAGAAAATTTAGGGTCACCTTAGAAAAAATGCAATAATTGCATTGCAGGCTGTTTTCTCAAAATAGCTGCTTAACTGATGAATACTTTAATAATCACATAGAACTCACAGAAATTACAATGTGCTGTTTCATTTGCATTTCATAGGGATGACATTACTCAATACCACAGTCATATGGAATCTGCAGACTTTTTTGTTAATTCTGTGCTAAAATTTTAACCGTTTTAAATGCGTTCACATTTGTACAGAAATGCAAATATGTGGAAATGTCTTAGAATAGTTTGAAATCTTATCTGTCTATGCATTTAACTGCAGGGGACAGTGGTTTGGCTGTGCTCATTATTTAAAAAGAGGCAGAGGTTTAGTGCTAAGTAAAGACACTGTTTAAACTCTCAACACACCAGACCAAATTAGCACTCAATTAGTTTGAACCAACTGAAAATGTGCATCTCATTTTGTATGAAAAAGTATACAAAACGAAAGGGCTCGTCATCTTGTTGTGAATGGGTTGGAAATGATTTTGTGCCGTCACAAGTAATCAACAGATAAATGGCGTATTCTGAACTCTTCCGCGGTTAGTTAAGGGTTAAACGTCTTAAATATAAAATCGTTCTTCCTCAGTCTCCAAAAAGCCATCACAGCAAACAGCGAATCGTAGTAATGCGCTCTCATTGTGTCTGTAAACTTGTCAGTAATCAACTGAACTGTGACTGACGCGGCGACAGCGAGAAACATCAGTTATCCAGCCGCGCACAGCCGCTGTTCCGGACTCTCCCCTTTTCAGCAGCCATATCACCCTGTAGCCCAAGACTGGTTGCCCATTGAAGCTAAGCAGGGCGGAGCCTGTTCAGTACGTGGATGGGAGACATCCTGGGAAAGCTAGGTTGCTGCTGGAAGAGGTGTCCCTGAGACCAGCAGGCTCACCCAGTGGTCTGTATGGGTCCTAATGCCCCAGTATAGTGTATATATATTATACTGTAAATAGCGCCGTCCTTCGCATGAGATGTTAAACCAAGGTCCTGACTCCCTGTGGTCATTAAAGATCCAATGGCACTTTTCATAAAGAGGAGGTGTTTAACCCTGGAGTCCTGGCCAGATTCCCATAATACCCACCCTCTCAATTGGCTTTATATCTCTCTCCTTTCCACCAACAGGTGAGCATTGCCACCGTTGTACTGTGGCTGCCGACGCATCACCCAGGTGGATGCTGCACACTGGTGGTGGTTGTGGAGAAACCCCCCTCATATGATTGTAAAGCGCCTTGGGTGTACAGTAATACACAAAAAAGCGCTACAAAAATGCCTTCATTCATTCATTCATTCTCACACACATAGGCTTAAACTGTTGGGCTCGCGATCTACTCCTCTTTTCACATTAGATACAACGACTAGAAAAAACATTTAATGGGCAGGTCGCACATGCACGAGTACTTGTAAAAAAGAAAGCTCGCGCTGCAAAATACGACCATTTAGTTTCAGTCTGGAGCCCTGCTCTATGATGGATAAATAGCAGGTCACATGCATTCCGAAACCGCAGAGCACGATCCGTATGTTTCACCACTAGGGATTAATACTGTAATCATGAAATATGTGACATACAGGCCCATGTGGTTCAGTTGTGCATTTCATCATGCAAAACCACACTGTGTGTTCCTGTGATTCCTTGGAGCATGGCTACAACAAGCTCACATGTGTATCTATAATGCAGTGTAATTTGTTTAACCAATGCAAAATTGTATATATGCAAGCCTTATTACGGTGAATCATCATTAAAACATCACTTGCATGTTTTAATGGTAAAATTGTTACTATTTTGTATTCAACAGACCATGGTATTTATTTTCAGGTGGGTGCTCCTAATTCATGAAGTTTGGAGCAACCGTCCTACCAAGGAAAAAAGTTAATTTTAAGCCCTTCTCTCTATTAATGTCCTTATTTTATGTATGCAAGTTACCTTTGCATGCTAATCAGATGTTAAAGTCTAAACTTAGCAGTTGTTATAGGGGAAGGGGATTGTTTAAATTGTGTAGTTACCAGTTGTTCGCGAAATTTGCACAATTCAAATGTTCTGTATTTTGACTGCAACTGTCATGCATCGTGATTCCTTCACTGTGTCATGAGTGCCACCTCTTTATATACAGCATCATTTAGTTGGCCTTACAAAGCTGTTTAATACTAGTGTGGAATTTTTCAACAATATTCACTCATAAGTCAATCAACTGCAGTATTTCCTCTTCTCAATCAGTAGAAAATAAAATACTGTCATGTACCGGAAACGGGTATAAATCTGAGAAAAAACGGTATATTAATTCATGGTCATACCGCCCAGCATTATTGTCGACATATGATGTAGTGCTTGGATAATTAGACTGACGTTGTTGACCTTAATCCGTGCAAGGTGCAAGTCAGGTTTTCCTCCCCTTTTTGGGGCTGATAGAAATGACATAAACGGGGGCTTGATATTGAGTATTTTGAGTCAGCAATGTCAATCAAGTTTAAAGTAATAAGCTCTAATATAAATATATAAAAAAAGTTATTCATCAAATCTTATTTCAAATGTGTTTCACCTATTTCAGTGTCATGAATTAAGAAACCAATTTTAACATGAGCTTTTGTTATATAAAAGCTCATCATATTCAAACGAAATCAAGTCAAGTCAGCTTTATTTATATAGCGCTTTTTACAATTTTCATTGTTACAAAGCAGCTGTACAAGAAAAAATGACTATAAGTAAAACATAAAAGGTTATGGAATTCAAAACACAGGTCAAATATCAGACACACAATAAATTCCTATATGCAGTGTTAATTAAATAAGACTACCAAATTCTAGCAGCCCCCCCGGCCAGGCAAAACAGTGCAAAACAGTATGCAAACGGTGGCGAGGAACCCAAAACTCCATTGGAGGAGAAAAAAAAACCTCGGAGGGAAACCAGGCCTAACCAGGGGATTCCAGTTCCCCTCTGGCAAAAACTGCAGCCTCTGCACAAGCTCAACAGTGCTTGCACAACAAGGCGAAAATAAAAAAAATTAGATTTAAAATTATCATTAATAATCTAATAGTGGCTGAAGTTTTGTAGGGACGTCACTTCCTTCGTCCAGCATTTGTCAGGTCTAGGAATGGATTGCGCCCTGCCCGCTCCGCTCTTGTAACCTTGGAACAATGAGACAAGACTGGCTGAGAGTAGAGTACTGTTCTGCACTCTTTGATGCAACAAATGCATCAGTTGTTATTGGAAGTGTCCCTGGTTCCGGTTGATCTAACTAGTGCAGCCTAGATCTTTGAAATACATATATTATGATAATGTAGTGTATGCAAGATTAAAAAGATGCGTCTTTAGTCTAGATTTAAACTGACAGAGTGTGTCCGCCTCCCGGATATTGCAGGGAAGACTGTTCCAAAGTTTAGGCGCTAGATAAGAAAAGGATCTGCCGCCTGCACTTGATTTTGAAATTCTAGGTATTACCAACTGACCTGACGCCTGAGAGCGTAGTGCACGTGATGGACTATAATACGTAAGAAGTTCTCTCAAGTAGTGAGGAGCTAAACCATGCAAGGCTTTATAGGTAATAAGCAAGATTTTAAAATTTATGCGATGCTTTATAGGTAACCAGTGCAAGGTTGACAGAACCGGGCTAATGTGCTCATACTTTTTTGTACGTGTAAGAACTCGAGCTGCCGCATTTTGGACCAGTTGGAGTTTTTGTAATAGGCCTGCAGGGCAACCACCTAATAGTGCATTACAGTAATCTAGTCTTGATGTCATAAAGGCATGTATAAGCTTCTCCGCATCTGATGATGACAGCATATGACGTAATTTAGATATATTTTTAAGATGGAAAAACGCAATCTTACAGGTGTTGGCGACCTGGTTCTCAAATGACAGAGTACTATCGAATATAAAGCCAAGATTCTTAGCTGAAGATGAGGGTTTTATGGAACATCCATCAATAGTTCAGCAGTATTCTTGGTTGTTACGTAGGGCAATTTTCGGTCCGATAAGTAACACCTCAGTTTTGTCCGAGTTCAGTAATGAAAAATTGCTACTCATCCACTTTTTTATATCGACTATGCATTCCACTATTCGATGGAATTGCTGTGTTTCGTGAGGCTTCGAGGAAATATAAAGTTGCGTATCATCAGCATAGCAGTGAAAGCTTATTCCGTGTCGCTTTATTATATCTCCTAGAGGTAACATGTATAATGCGAAGAGCATAGGCCCTAGTACTGAGCCCTGTGGTACACCGTACTGGACTTGCGATTTGCGTGATACCTCATTGTTTATTTTTACATATTGGAAACGGTCGCATAAATTAGATCTAAGCCATTTCAAAGCTATTTCCTTAATACCGACATCATTTTCAAGTCTATGTAAGAGCATGCTGTGGTCAATGGTGTCGAATGCAGCACTAAGATCTAGCAGCACCAATAAGGAGATACAACCTCGGTCAGACGCCATAAGCAGATCATTTGTAACTCTAATCAGAGCAGTCTCTGTACTGTGATGTGCTCTAAATCCAGACTGGAAATCTTCATTAATCTCATTCCTTTGGAGGAAGGAGCATATTTGAATTGAGACTACTTTTTCCAGAACTTTAGATAAGAAAGGTAGATTCGAAATAGGTCTATAGTTAACTAGTTCTGCAGGGTCCAGATGGGGTTTTTTGACAAGGGGCCTTATAACAGCCACCTTATATGCTTTAGGCACATGTCCTAATGTCAGAGATGAGTTAATAATGCTAAGTAGAGGATCTATAATTTCTGGGAGCATCTCTTTCAGAAGATTTGTAGGTATAGGGTCTAGCATGCATGTAGTCGATTTAGATGATCTAATGATTTTCGATAGTTCATCGTGATCTATAGTAGAAAATAAACATAATTTCTCCTTAGGGGTGCTGTAGTTAGTCATATGTTCAGCGGGTTCCTGTAAGTGTCGAACATCCTGTAAGTGTCTCAATTGTTACTGAAATGAACAGTTATTGACACCAGTCCCGGCGAACACCAGGTCCTGGAATATGCCTATCAATTATAGGTTGAACACCGCCTCCACAGAAGAATATCCAACGATTACTTCTCTAGCCCCGCCCACTGGTTTGCGAATGACTGTAGCCACGCATGGTAAACACTCCTGCATTTTTGATGATTGACGAACTGGTAACCATAGCAACATATTTTTTGGCTAAAGATTTGTTTTCTCCAATTTGAATTTTAAGGTTTGTTTTCGTCTTGTCTTTATTTGCTTATTTTATCTGAAGATCTGGCAACCCTGTCACTTTAGCGAAGGGCTCTCGAGAGCAGCTAGCCCAGTGTTATATGTGCAAAAAAGACTTCTTTCACTGTTATTTTTATTTAGAGCGACCAAGGTATAAACATGCAACATTGTCCAAGCGAACACCGTCACAGTCATGGGTTCTGATATACACTATGGTAACCCCTAAGAAATCAGACAACAGAAAATCTTCTTAATTTTAACATTACAGAAGTCTAAAAGTCTAAACCCATTAATAAGGGCAATGCATGCGGTGAACTTAGTTAAGTCAATGAAAATTATTCGTCTTGTATGGAAGGTGAATCCTGCCAAATTTAAATAAATGAAAACCAGATTAACAATTTCATTATACACAACTGCACGCACAATATGTGCCAAAATGAAAAGATTTTATTTTCATTTTCACACTGACAATGAGTTGTCCTGTTAAATTGAACAAGAAAATGCAATTTATAATTGACATTTTCATTTTCACTAAAATCTTGAGCAAAGACTGCCAATGTGAAAATGCAAATGAGAAAAAGAAATGGCAAAAACATTTTTACAAAGGTTTTACTTAATGCTCACGCAATAATACTTAAAGGGAAATAAAATGAAAAACGAACGTAACATTTTTATTTAAATTGTTTATTTCATTTTCAAGGTCAACCTGAATGCAAATGACATGGTAATCAGTGGGTGTGGATGACCGTCTGCATTACTGGGAACGCCCACATAAACGTCATATCCGTTTATTCGAATGAATGTGTGTAGACCTTGTTAGGGGCTTGAAATCTTAGATCCGCTGGCCACTCGCACGGTACATAACTAAAGCGATCAGCACAGAATCCATCGTAATGTATGGTTTGAGGTTTCGTAGGTGTGTTTAACTTCACTCAGTGGTGCACTGAGCAATCTGCTTATGACAGCATAGTCATACTAGAGCGATATAAGAGTAAACGGCTGAGAATGCCTTGAAATCAGCCCCGCGGACTTCATAAATATGTTGGATCAAATTATGTTGCGTGTATGTCGACACATCTTTTTTACTGTCTCTTTGCTTTCTTGGGATTGATTAAGGTGTTGACTGATATATTGATGGAGGTGATAAACTGGCCAATATTTGTGCCAATCAATCTCATTATTTCCCTGTTAAGTTTCACAAGCCAACAGTATTGAGAGCCATCTACTTAGATGTGAGGGATTTTTCAGAAGTTTCTTGTCCGTCAACTTGTTTGTTAAATTTTAAATGGGATATTAGTGTAAGTTTGCACGGTAAATCGTAATTCGCAGCAAACTGCCAAATCGTGTGCGGATTCTTTTTGATTAATCGTACAGCCCTTATTTATTATCTCCGTGAAATCGTGAATGTTGATGTACCCCAGGTTACCAACTACATCCTTTTTGTTTACACATTTTGTTACCTTTTTAATAATTTCTGTATATTTGTGCAAATTGCTAAAGCTGATTAAACATAAAGTACATGTTTGTCATTTACTACCATTACAATATGTTAAACCAACATGTTAACTAAGGAATAATTGATGACGTGCCCTTCAATTATTTAGAAAGTTGCATGTGTGTACATTTACTTTCTAATATTTCAACGGCCCATAGTCAATTATTCCGCTTATACCATGGTCACCACACCACATGACATTGTTCTCTGCTGTGAAACACAAAAGAAGATATTTTGAGAAATGACTCTGTGGTTGTGTGTCCGTAATGGAAGTCAATGGGGTTCGATGATAGGTGGTTACCAACGTTCTTTCTAAATATCTTAAAGTTCTGCAGCAGTAAGAAAGAGAGGTTTAAAATAACTGTGTGTGAATAAATGATGGACTTAAATGTAGATTCTTATGGTTCTTGGCGCATTACAGTTTCTATTTATATCTCAGTACTCAGTCTATGCTTGTCATGTATGCCTGACCAGACAGATCTGACGGTCAAAGTTGAGTGAACCCAACATTTCTCACTAACTTATCAACCATATATTTTCAATATTTACTTCTATCAAATCAAACAGTTTGCTATTTATTAATAGGCTGTATTTGAATTATAATTTAATTTTGCAGTTGCAATTGTTTCTGCAGTTGGCTGTTGTGTGTATCCTTTTCTGTGTTGTGTTTTTTTTTATTAATCGTGTAAATTCAATAACTGTGGTGCGCTTTTCATCAGTATATCTTTATATTTATAGTAGATAGATCATTATCATTACTAGAAAGCTACAGTAGCTGTGACTCCAAGGAAGGGCAGATTTTTGGTAAAAATTAATTCCCACTTCAGTGCAGGCCTCCTGAATGGTCTTGTTCAGAAATCCTTGCTGTGTGTGTGTGTGTGTTGTCATTTAGCTTTTCATGTGTAGATTCACAGCACTGTTTCTGTAAGCCTGTAAATTACTCCAGTCACTCGCTGCAGAATTGATGTCGCTCGCCTGGTCTTGTTTTTCTGTAGTCAAGCCAATATTGGCTCAGATAAGAGCCAGAGACGGACTGAGTCATAGCATGGCTCCTCTCATCTGATTGGCTGAAGTTCTCTAAACAGCCGAAGCAAAAGGAGGTGTTCTCTGACCAGAGACTCTCCGATTCCCAAGTGATCTTGAAAGAGTGGGAACATCGCATAAACAACTTACAAGTGTCTCACACACTTGATAGTACAGTCATGGTAAAATAAAATCAAGAGGAAGACTGATATTATAGTGGAGACTTTTTCATAGGCTGAAGATGTTCGCCAGGCTGAGATATCATAGGCTGCAGCTATTGTTTTAGCTAACAGTTAGAAAGTTGAGTAAACTTTAATACTTGAATAAACAATCTTCCACGGACAAGGTAGTCAGAACAAGAAAGTCAAGTTCACTTCTGGGACTGGCTTAATAATAATGTTTTGCCAAGTACTGTAGTTTTAAATTATTGCCACTAATGCATGAATTGTGTACCATGTGATGTGCACAGTCTGCCGAGTTACTAGAGTTGTTCAGGAAGAACATCTAGGAACACATATACACGCAGGCCAGGGTCATATACAATCATATACAATATACCTATACACATAGAAATTCATGTATGACAACAAATAGTAGGGCTGTTAAGGATTAATCGCATTCGGAAAAAAGCGGTTGTCCCACGATCAGCGCCGGCGTTTGATCGGGCACCCAGAGTTGATAAATGCTCAACTTTTGGCAGAAAGCTGCGCCTGCAGCGGGTGTTTTCAGCCGAGCCATTATCCGCCGCATAAATGCACCTCGGTGGACACAGCCACTAAGTTTTAGAACTGTGAAAAACTGTTCTGGTCTGTGTGCCACTGATGGTTATTTGTATAGTGCATCATCTGCCTATACCACCTAGAACACAGCAGCATGTACCTAGTGCTGTCTATCATCACACTTTTACCAGCTTGAACGTGTTTCCGTAGATCAGTTCATAAAGCATTGTGTTAGCTGTTCACTGGTTGTGGGTTTGATTCCCAGGGAACACACACACTGATAGTATCTGCAAAAAACAAAAAATATCTGCTAGATGCTTAAATGTGATCAACCTGACTGTAACAATCTTGGGAAATAAACCTGTGATATGAAACGAACACTCGCAACCAGTCAACTGTGAGACAAATGTTCACAAGTGGGTGTTTTACAATTTTTGGTAGATATTTTCCACTTTATGTAAAGCAGCAATATTTTTAACATCCTGCCTATTTTTCAAATGGCGACACCTGCACACATATACCAGTGAACAACTTCCGTTTGCTTGGGTTCAGAGACTAGGTGGGTGTGGCATGAGACGGTTGTGGTCAGGTAGAGAAGAGGCCCCCTGAAGCCAATGAAATCAGCATTCAAATAAGCGGTGATGCAGGGCTCTCCACAGGGCGCGGGGGGCTTTCCCTCTCTCTGCTTTTTCCTCTCCGTCCTCAGCGTGACTGTGCTGAATAAAACCCTTTAAATTAATTTGAGCAGGGCTCCATAGAGAGTTGTGGCGCCACACAGAGCAGCAGTTCTCCCCAGTGTTCATCTACACACAGCTGTGCTCACTGCCATTACAGCCATGAGTCAACAGCACTGCTCTCCTTGGCTCACATTCTGTGCCGCACTTTAGCATTTTGTCTTATAGACCATTTCATCAGACTCGCGCGCGCCTGACCCCCAGTTAATTCCTTGTGTTTGGCTAGTGTCTAATAATGGAACCATTTATATTTAATTTAGTTTGTTAATATTAATTTGTATTATTATTTTACTGTATACTAATTGTATTAAATAAACAATTTGTTGGTCCTGTGTTTTGGTTGCATTTAACCAAACCGTATGGTACATTGACATCTAGTGGTTGAGTTCGGCATCGCAGGCTGAATTCAAAATATTGGAGGGACAAGTTTAGCCAAGAAACGCTTGGCTTAACATCTTCAGCCAAGATGAAACCATCTATTGTCATGAGTAATGTTAAACCTGCTTCATTAACATCCATGCTATAATGAACTGTGTTCTGATTGTCTGTGAAAATAGCTACTGAGAAATTGTCCAATATTATGAGGTCATCAGAAAAGTCATGTTAATGTGTAAAACGTTTAAGAGGAATAGTCCACCACAACATAAACATCATATTCAAGACCTAATTTCTTTCTAAACCTTTATAACCTTTCAGCCCTTATACAAAAGAAGAATCTTCATACACCTCTGTTTCATAGTTGACTTCTTATTGCACTCGTGTGCTATACTTCAAGTCTAATTCAACACCTTGGTGTTCTGAAGTCTTCATTTGTTAAATGTCTTCATGCATTTACATGTTGATTCATGAAAATATTTGTAGTTACATGATCACAGAAACAACAGAGGACATGGCTTACTGTTGAAACTCTTGTTTCTATGCAGCTCATACATGTATGTGTGTGTTTGTCTGTACAGAATGTCATCAGAGGATAAGAGTCAGGAGCCCTCTGACCAAGGACCATCTCCTCCCCTGAGCAGTGCTGGGAGCCCGGCCCCCTCAGATAAACGCCTGCGGGGCCGGTCGCGCAAGGATGCGGCATCCTCATCTACACCCAAGTCCAAATGGAAGTAAGTCCATCTATGGCGCTTATGATGTCTGCTAAGGCTGCATGCCTTAAGGATTGAAACTCTGTTACTTTGAGTGGGGTGTAGTAGTGAGGTCATTACAGTTGACTTGAATCATGAATCTGGATCTAAACTTGTGATGTTTACCTTGTGATGGATCTGTTTATTTACCTTCACATTTAAGTAGGGATACACCAATCCGTTACACTGGATCGGTATTTGGGGCAGATATGGGTCTTTTTTTGATGGAACAGGTATCGGACTGATGGGTTCCGTTAAAATCCGATCTGTTGCGTTACCTGTAGACTTTACCCATACTTTTAAGCTTAAAAAAGAACTAACTATCAGGAAACCACCATAAAAGTTTTCATGCACTGTATTCCATGTCATGTATTTAAGAAACTCTCACCTCCGCTGGTGCTATCATCTATCAATCTCCATTCAGCATGCATGTGTCAGGTAACCGTCATGACGTTACTTGTTCCAATGTTTTCATTATTGTTCATAATCACTATATAATATTCTATGGTTTCGTTTAAAGTGGCCCTGCAAAGGTGTTTTATGCATTCGGACTTACAATGTAAAAAGGTGTTGTCTTCTCATGCTTGACATGGTCAACTTGTCAAAAAAAAAAGAGTTGGACGTATGACGTAGTATTTCTGTGCTCTATACACTCCCCCAGCGTTAGTACAGATTTCAGAAAGTTTTTTTCTAACATGAAAAATCGTCACATAACTTTTCTTAGTCCCTTATTGGACAATTCTCCTGGAAAGGCATGCGGCACGCATCAACCAAGGAGAGCGGGATAAGGAGCGGTATTGGCAGATACTCAGAATTCAGGAATCGAATCGGCAAAGGAAAAAGTGGTAACTGTGCATCGCTACATTTAAGTGATATGTAGTTTACTTCGTTACCGTGAGCTGAAGTTCTTTCATGAAAGGCTGGCTTGAGTTTGCTGGCAGATTATTATTTGACTGGTAAGCAGACTGAATCAATAAGGCTTAACACAAAGAAAGTTCATGAGGTTTATGGTGATATAGGAGGCCATTTAATACTCTCATGTGATTATGGCGACCTTATAATCTCTACTGCCCTCTCTCTCTCTTTCTCTCTCCCCTATGAACACAGTGAATTATTGAATCAGTCCATATAGATCATGTGACTGAGGTTAGATGCATGTTAGGCCTGATGGCAGGCACTGGTTTACTCATTCTCTCTTTCTCTGTGTGTGTTGGGAGTGGGGCTGCACGATAAATCGCGATTCCCATTTAAATCGCGATTGAATCGATGTGGCTATCGCGATTGTTAAATCGTAAAGGCTGAGATTATGTTTTATGCGCAGCTTGTTCGTAAAGTACGACTCTATGATATGTGGGAAATACTTCTCCATCTGAAAGCACTGCGTGTTTGGGTCACTTAAAACGTGCATTTAAAAAAGTAACACCCATCAAACATCATCATTATAAATGTACTTGGTTTGTCAAGCCTCTTCAGGTATTTTCATGATAATAGTGATAGAAAGATGCCAAATGCAGATAGGAAGACAGCATTTCCTGTGGTACTTCTTCTATGGAGCATTGGAGTTTCTGTGCGAGAGCGCCCTCTGGCTTTCGGATGCAGCTGCATTTATTAGTATTTCAATTACAAACTGCGCATAAAACATTGCAGCCAACCAATGTTTTTTTTTTCCGTGTGCTGAGAGGGCTTAATTGTGGAGGAGGACACAACAAATGCAGCTTTGAGGAGAACAACATTTTATTTTTGCCAGGTTTATTTTAGTTTAGAAGCAAACCATGAAGGCATTTGGATGAGACCATAACTCATTTCAATAGTCACCAATGCCCATATGCACCACCATTATCATTGACGTTTGTATTTATGTTCATGTTTACACTGTATGTGCTTCTTGGTCATAAAACCATTATTCTTCATGAATGCCACCATTCTATGGAAAGTTGTTGAGATAGTAGTCAAAACTTTGCTCTGCTTGCTTCTTGAATGAGGCCTTTTGTGTCTAAAACATTGATTCTGCGTGGGTTGCTTTAGAATATCTGCACATAATTGTGATTCAGCCATAGTTGTAATTCTGCTGGTAATTATAGCTGTGCTGATATTAAATACAACAGAAATACAGTGTGCAATGCTCTACAATTGGGTACAAGAATAAAGTTTCCCTATTGGTCATTTTCTCCAACTATATAAATAAAAAACGTAACTTTTTGCTTGTGGCCATGCAGCTCACAGACCGGAGGTGGAGTGACAGTATGAGGGGGCCCAGGTGGTCACAAGGAAACATGAGAATGGCATTTTAAGATGATCTTTTTAATTGTAAAAGTCACCTAGGGGTTCACAGCTGTGAAAATATTAAAAGGTGAAAATGTTATCAGTGTAAACTGGGAGTTCTGACTGATACAGGACAAGTCTTGACCTTAACATTTAAATGTTGCGTTTAAGCAGTATAGAGGGTATAGATGTGTCATCATTTTATAACGTGAACACCATGTGAGGACGCTAGAGAGTGCCCTGGTGAGGGGCAAAACATTTAGCAAAATGACTGCTTACAATTTCGTGAAACGCCATTCCATTCAACATTTCAGTGTCCGAAACACCTGATTCCTTTGTAGGTCATAGGGAAGTCGTAAGGATCACTGTCGAGTCCAGCTGCTTGCAATTTCAGCCAATAATTGCAGATTTTTGACCCGGTTTCTTTGTATCGCCTATTCTCTTCAGCCATTTTGCTGCGTGTTTTAACCAGTCAGGGGAAATGTTCTGGTGCTCAAGTGGGGCGTGTCCCGGCGTGATGTCAATGCATACCCTCTGTTGTGATAAACGTTGAATGTGTCATGGCTACACCATATGTATGCTTGTTCTTTTCTTTGGTTACATGGGTGGCTTTAAACTTCCCCAGTTATTAAACCACCAGTAGCATTTCACTTGTATTATGCCTGTATAACCAAATACTGATTTAAAAGTGCATTTGGAAGAATTGGAAGGCATTTAAAAGATAAGAAACATACTCAAAGACAGGTGTTTCACCCTTAAAAAAACCATTAAGCTAAGATCACATATTACATAATGTTTCAGAAAAGTAAGAACAGAAAGTCCCACAGGGTTTGCATTTCAGTGGGTAATGCTCATAGTGTTCCTTAATCACTTAGGTCCAGATCCACTTTGGCTTTTCTGTATCCTGCTCCACACTTCCTCTGATCAGTCATATACTGCTTTCACTCCACAAATGACATCATAAATAAAGGGGCTAAAAGGGTTCTTGGCATAGATACCACAGAAGAACCATTTTGGTTCCCCTCAAAAACCTTTCAGTTAAAGGTTCTTAAAAGGAGATTTTTCCAACGCAAAGAATATGCAACTAAAGTGCAACTAAACGTTTATCATTAAGTCAGCCGGACACGAAAAATTAGACAACCTTTGTTAAGCCTGGGGGGAATTTACAGAGGCTTCACTTTGAGGTCAAATGTTGGCCGTGGAATACAAAGTGCAGATAAAGGGGAGATTACTCAGGTAGCTGATACTGAAGGTTCAGCCCTCTGTGGACCTTCACAACATGTTCACACCATGAATGATATGTCTCAGTACACACAAACCCTATGAGTCATAGAGAGCTCTCAATTTCAAAGCGATAAAACTGGGCTTGTTAAAAGATGAATTGTTTAATATCAATGGAATTGCAAACATTTTTCCAAAATTAATCCTCTATCATCATGACCCAACCATCCAGTCGCAGGAACATTGTGTGCCCGATGGGGATATCTTGTAATTCCATGTCATGGTCCTAGATGAGCAGAAATGACAGTAACTTCAATAATGCAGTTTTAGCAGACAAGAGAAAAGACACATGAAACTGCTTTCTTCAGTTTGAAAAACACAAAGACTTTGACATGTGGAACAAACCCAGTTGAGAGCTTTCATCCAATACAGATTTGACTGTATATTTAAAAGATTTCCATATGGATGGTGGTGGGCATTACTGACCCGTGAGAACGTTGAAAAGCATGAATACAACGAAGCTTGAAAAAAAAGGTCATATTTGTCACTGTCCATTTTGGTTCCTGTTAAGTTCTTGTAAAATGGTTTGTTTATCAAGCAGATATTAATGATGATGAGCGTTTGCTCTTGTCGGCCTGCGAGTGCAGGTAAATTTGACCTACGAGAGTTAAATAGTCTGTAAGATACCAAAAATGAGTTTTACAGGCCATTGATGACTTCACTTCCTGTGCTCTACATGTTAATTCCCAGCAAGTTAAAGGTGTTCTTTGAATGTAAGGAATGTTTCCTAAACCGTTGTTTAAAGCTCTTTTAATATCATTTAGACCTTTGAGACTTGGCTTTCTGAAATTGCTAGCAGCTCTGTTCATGTTTGCTCATGTTAACAAGCCCCGAGTGCAAGGCCAGGAAACGGTTAAAGTGTCTGTGGGGAGAAAGCAGTGTTGTTGTGAAGGGGGTGTGCCGCGTCTCAGCCAGTCAGTCCGGCCCGGGTTTTAGGCTCCGCCTTTCCGAGCTGGAACTACTTGCACTGTAAGCTTTTTTTCCCTCTGCTTCCCTTTTGCTCTCTCTCTGGCACTCTCTCACTTGTTCCCGTACACTCTCGTGCTTTCTCCTGCTGCTCACCAGTGTGCTGTGACCATGAGTTCTTACGGGAAGGGAAATTATGATAGCAGAACTGATGGCACACTTTTGAGTTTAATACAGAATTATCATAAGAAATGATATCTCACCAAATGAATATTTGGAATGAAAAGTTAACTTCGAATGTAAAATGTATCATCTTTGACATTTTACAAAATCGTTAACACAAACGATGACAATCTGCGATTTGATATAGATCATGATTTCAACTTTGGTAAACATGAGGATTTTAGTTGTTGTCCTCAGAGGTCCTTTTTTGGTTTTGAATTCCTTCAATCATTGTCAATCTGCGCTTCTGAATTGTGTTTTATGTCTTTTGTAACTAGTAAATGGCCCTGTAAATTCTGTGGCACGTTATGCTTTGGGAGCGCCCTGACCCCCAGTCCATCTCAGTACTGCTCAACATCTGTTTATTTACCTTCAGGTTACTCATTACCCCAAATCCCATCACTTGTTTACCTTGTTGCCCCTGATGGTAATACATACAATCCGGTTAGTTAGACCCTGTTCAGAAAACAAGAACATAGAGAGCTTTACAAATGTACATCTCATGGCCTGAAATTCAGCTCAGGATAATCATTTTCTTAATAATTCCTCATATTTTCTTGTATTCACTTATGTAAATGGATCCACTTTCATTTTCAAATGAAATTTTTGTGTTTTTTTAGACTTTAATTGCATAATCAGCTCTTTCACTCCGTGAGTTTGACGTGCACCTGCAGGGCTCTGGGGGATCTTGCATATTTCTAAACTTGACCTTTTGTAAAGCACTAATTTTGAACTGACATTATTGAATCTGTATAACATTTCTGAATAATGACGTGAAAGAATAAAAAGCAATGGGATGCATCATCTTGTCACATTGACAAAAATCCGCTGTTTAAAATTTGAGGTAATGTAATATTGAAATGAACAATGCCAATAATAACAATAGTACCAATAAAAGTATTACATAACTGTACATGATTTAGAGTGCAGACATACAAGCTGTCTAAATAAAGTTTAAGAGATGTTAGAATTTTATTGTTTCATATTAATACACTTTTGGCTCAAGTGAAAATCTTGAGTTTGATTCAATATAAAGAGGACATAAGTGCAACTGACAGTGCATTACTCGAAGGCACAACAAATCAAAGTCACATTTGCTTGTCGGTAGTTTTAGTACATGTTGTTAAATACTAGAGCTGTTTTATTGTGACTTTATGCCTCCTTGCTCATTTAGCTTTGATATCCGAGTAACAACAATACAGAATGTTTATTTGATTATTAATTCAATCACAATATTTGCTAAATAGTCCAAAAACAATTATATTGAAATTTGTGCTGCAGTTGTAAATGTTCTAAACAGCAGTGGTTACACAATAGACTGTTTTACTTCCAGTATGCCCGAGGCATGTGAACATGTCAAATAATAGCAAATAGCCTAAAGGTCTTTATTTTTTGATGTTAAAGAGCAAATAATTGTCTAGGTTTGCTTACTGAAGAGCTGTAGTTACTAATATCTTCTATGTGCCCGGAGATGTGCTCACATATGTACAGATGTTCATAATATTGTACATCTATAAACATCACAGGCACACCAGCATATTTAAACAATATTAGTAGACACATTAAAGGGGTGTTATTAGGGGTGTGCGATGTTGGCAAAAAATCTAGATATTTTCTGGGATTTCCCAATAAGCGGGGCATTTTATGCATCCTATGATCTTAATACGTTGTACTAGCTCCATTTTACATGTTACCAGAATGGTTGATATTATTAAGAGAATGAATGAATGATGACAAGATTTGTGTCATTCTCATGTCACCCTGTGTGACTATTACTTGTGCATAACTTAAAAGAAGATATTTTAAAGAATGATGTTAACCAAACAACACTGAACCCCACTGACTTCCTGTGTATGGACTCAAAATAAGATATTTTGAGAAATGTGTCTCTTGTGACTCTCTGGCAGAAGAGTCATATACAGGTTTTCAAAGACATATTCTTGAAGGAACAGAAATGACGAGTAAACTATCCCTTTATGGAAATGGTCTTTAAATGGAATCATTCATTGACATAATATTTTAGTGTTTTATTTTTTAGTTTGTTTACTTTTATTTTTACTACTAGAAAGCCTTCATATAGGGTACTTGATTCTTCCACAAGGGAAACATACAGGGCAACAAAAGATATAAGCGACACATGTTCTTAACTAAACTGAATAAAAATAAAGTTAAAAGACACTGAAAAGAAAATATATTGCTGAAAAGTGTTCTTATTGTCTATTTAGAGGACAGCATGGCAAATTTGCCTTTTTGAATGAAGGTTTGACAAAAAAGAACTGTAAATACACTGTGTCGTACATGCAATTCTGTGGACGTTAATAAATTACATTTATAATTTAAATGGATGTGTTAAGTTACTCTCCTCGTAAAATCTTTAAATCCTCCATGTCATGTGTCACAGAAAAAACTGAAAATTGTTAATGTTTTGCTATTAAATCTGAATTTCATTTTTAGTTTTGCTCAAATTGTGTGGAATCGTGAGGAGAGTTTATCTTTAGGTCCCTAATGAATAATAATAAAAATGAAATATTATTATTATTATTATTATTATTATTATTATTATTATTAAATAAACAGATAATTGATGATTGCATTAATTACTTTCATTCAGGCTTACACCGCTTTCCTAACCGAACGCGATGCGATTCCTGCGATTAGCAATTTGTTTGCCCATACCGAAGTCTGATTAACATTGAAAAGATAGCTTTTTCACGGCATCGCGTTTGGTTAGGACACAGTGTTACAGTGCCCCTTTAGAAAAGCAATCTGCTGTTTGCTGTTAGCAGTTGATATTGTTAAAATGTCTGTGTTTAACGTGCGTTGTGGCATTTTAATACAGTTTCAGGTGCTTGAAAGAAGTGATTAATACAAGTGTTGAATGATGAGACAAGACCGAGACGTTAAAGGCTAAATGGGAAGTTGGCTAGCCTTCAGTTGTTGTGTCGCTGTGGAAGATATGGCTTGTAATGTGAATCTTTAGAGAGACGCATTATAGCGAAGGGGGTTGTTGACCTGGATTAAACCTCTCTCAAGCACAGCACAATATCCTGCGTTTTCAATGATGTAGGTCATTGATCATAGCACAGGGCGCCAGGCTAGCAGGCAGAAGTGGTATCCGTCTCCATCCAGAAACCTAACACTGGAAATGTGATGCCTATTATTTTAGCCACACTGCATTGTGCTCCAGGAGAATAGTAGTCTGCAGCTCCCACACTTGTTTGGGTTGAAACCAGTGGATTTAGCATGGGGGTTTCGCATGGGAACCACACATCTCCTAATGTTTAGTTTTACAGTAAAGGTAATGCTTTGTTCTTTGATGTGCACTCTTTCTGCTGGTGTGTTGTCGTTTTTTTTGGTAAGAATGGGCCGTGAGCAGGCATTTGCATGTACAAATGAGCAAAGGAGGTGCAGTTGCCTGCAGTGCTGACAGAGCTACAAGTTTGCCATCAATGGAGAACACAACTCAAGTGTTTGTGCACAAGTCTTATGCAAGAGCTTCGCTCCGTTTTTGGACGTTTTGGAGATTTACAGGAGAGTCTCAGCTTCACTAATGCTGTCCATTCATCCAGTGTGGCATATGAAGTAGTTGATAGTAGTCTTGATTTTTACATAAATTTATGGTTGGGCTAAACTTGCTTCATGATCAGGTCTAACAACTATGAAAGCTAGTTGGTGCTGAACTAGAGAAGTTTTTCCCTTTTGAAAACTTAAAACAGGACTTGATTTCGTGTTAATGTTAATGCTGCTTTTCAACATATGCCTTTTTTGCTGCTTTTTTCATTTAAAGCACAAATTAAATGTTTTCACTATATTGTGAGCAACTCAAGTTAGCACAACAGTATCCGGAACTTACTTGCATTCCTTTTCTCTATAGAGGGTTTCAGAGTTTTCCTTCTGTGATAAAACACAACATTGTTACATGTGAATTTGCGATGTTTTTCAGAACTGAAGATGCACTGAGAGCACATGGATTTTAAAAAGAGAAGGAGCCACGTTGGTTAGCTCAATTCTGCAATAGCTCAAGGAAAAATGGGAATTGACTTTCAGATTTTCTAATTGTTTGCATTAATGTTAATGTATGTCAAGAAAGCATGCTGTAAATTCAATTCATTAATAAGATTGTCCCACAAGTGCATTGAGAAAAACACCATTGAATCAAAAACTGCAGGACCATATGAGATTAGTAATGTAAGCATTGATTGTTTTGTTTCGTTTATTGTAAAATATTAAAATCAACCATATTCCTTAAATTGCAATGATTTATGGGAATTCGTCTGGTTTAGAAAATGTTTGAGATTTAGAAGCATGTGGTTTTCACAGGGAAGTCTGTAAATTAAGCATGGGTTTTACATCCGCTGAGGCTTCTACATAAACATATGTCATTGTTTGTTTATTTGTAGCATTGAATCTGGCTTTTTCATTCATTTAAATGTGTGCTTTCGTTTTCAGTGGTTGAGCGAAAAGCAATTATGGCTTCATCTTTGCAATTTGCCAACAATTAAATAGTAATTAATGACACGAAATCAGTCTAATTATAAACTGGGTGACTTTTATGCTCTCTAGTCAATTATGGAAACATAGATTTTTTTCTTGGTAGGGTGATAAACATGGTGTATCTGATAAACTTAACTAGTAGCTAGTTGGGTGAACTTGGGTGCACAGAGGTGTGGTGATGTAAGTTCCTGGTCAACCTGTTTCAGGAAGTGAGTTTAATGTGTACTGAAAGAATTGAGAACACAAACTATACAGACGTTTTATACATGCGAGTTCACTGCAGAGAATAAGGTATCCGCTCAACACCTGAGCTCTTCTAAAGCTTGTATGTTTAGTGTGCTTTGTAGTGGGTTCGTCGCTCACCTCACATTTGTGTCTGTTGTAGGGAACTAGATTTTGTAACCATAGTGACGAGGAGCCGAGCGCTCGCTGCAGGCCACACTGAGCCTCCATTGGCTGTTCCATGCGTGTTGACGTGTTGGTTAATGCGGGTGGGGGAAGGGTGGCGCGTTCGACTCTCACACACTGACCCACACTGTCAAGAAGATCAGAAACCCATATATCAGCACTCATCCAGAGTGTAAACTATTTTACAGTGCACCCAGTGAAAGACCATCTTTTGGCTGAATCGCTTTTTGTAGAAGATGAAGAAATGTCAAAGAGTTGTTGAGCTGGAAGAGGAAATGCTGATCTTATTCACTACCATCCTAATACAGCACAAATTCAGAAACACACACACACACACACACACACACACAAATAAAAGACATCAATGGCTTTGGAGAGTAAAGAACAGATGGTCTTTAGGTTTGGCAGGATTGAAAAGAATCCTGAAGTACATGGTCACAACAACCTGTATCAAGTCAAAGTCCGCTTTATTGTCAATTCTGCCACACGTACAGTACATGCATATAGAGGATAGATATTGCGTTACTCTCAGACCCATGTTGCATGCAAATAACACTGTATTTATCTGTATCTTTTTTGATAGATGTTAGATTGTTATATATACTTTTTATTCTGTGTAAAATACAACTTTCCATCTTTTTCTTTTTTTGAATATCCCTGCTTGTAACGGCAGATAGAGTGCAAAACAGTGAAATATACAACAGTGCAGATTTGAGGTTGTGCAAAGAGCTTATTCGTCTGTTTAAAGTGACAAAGAGAGCAGGCTTTGTTGAACCTGTCAGAAGAGGCAGCTGGTTTACTGACCGGATACCATGTTTCTGTCATACACTGATCTGAGACCAGTCTTTTATGGTGGACGAGATTACAGTATTTTCTGCTTTTGTTTTCAAAGATAAGCAAGTCATCTAATTAGACTCGGTAAGCAAGTGAAAATGATGGTTTGATAGGGTTGGGTATCAGCACAGAGGCTCCAGCTAAATCTCTCCGTTCAATGGAGCGATCCTCAATTGGAGGACCGCGGGCCGGATCCGGACTTTTGCTTTGTTCCATCTGGACCGCGAGACATTACCAAAGTAGTCGAAATTTTTTTCAATGGTTGATTCGTTTTTTATTAATCGAGCTGCGCGTTTACACAACGGAGTTTATCACATCACACGTACAAACATTTATGTAATCGATCTTTTGTCGCTATATCGTCAAATACGTTTATTTGGCACCCAACGCGCTTGGTTTTAACCCTTTCCGCTCCGCACGCTCTGCTTCTCTCCTACCAAAGACTCGCTGCATTAGGGATGGGCGATATGACTGTAAAACACTATCACAATATTGTCTGGTATTTGCTGCGGTTACGATATAACTATAACAGCAACCAAATAGACAAGCTCCTAAAATATACCTAAATATGTAAATATACATCAGTTTTCCTGTGGCTCAGTGGTTGGAGAGCATGATGCTAGAAAACGCCAAGGTCATGGGATCGATCCCAGGGGATTGCATATAGCAAATGTATAGTACAATGCAATGTAAGTCGCTTTGGATAAAAGTGTCCGCCAAATGAATACATGTAAATGTAAAAAGTCATTCCTAAACTGTATATAGCCTATTATTGGGTTGGAAATGATCGCATCACACTATCAATCTCTCTGTGTGTACCTTCTCTTCACATTTTCACAGAATATGCCGCAGGATGATTTTATGAAGAACACAGTGAAAAGACTTGGGTTTTCACAAGCAGGGTCACATTTTATAATGAACAACGTTCTAATTGGGAAATTATTTAAAGATAGCAGTAGTTCTGGTATGAATGGCATGGAAAGGCCATTTTAGTAAGTAACTTAGTTTTCAAGGAGCTAGACTGCAGAATCCAAAACGCCCCCATACCTCTTTATTATTAAATGGCGCTAACACCAATGTGCTGGCATCCACTATGCTGACCTCTGAAGTACTGTGTGGAAGGAATACAGGAGTGTCGACAACATACCTGTAGTATCCACAACATAATTGTAGTAATAGGATCTACTGTATAGTAATAGAACACGTTTGACGATAGAAATGAATAAAACAGACTCTATTATTAGCCTATGTTAGATTTCCTATAAAAGGATGACAACCGAGTGTTTTGTTCTTTATATTTCAGTAAGCTTCAGTAGGTGCTTCTCCTGAGCCACTTACCGAATTGACACTCTCTTTATAATGAACTTTGAGGTAACACAACACATTTATTATTTCTCTTCTATTGTTTTTCAGGTTTCGTAATCAGGGTCAAGCTCAAGCTGATGATGAGGATAGCATGGACACCACTGATGTCACACCAACTCCAGACATTGACATCACACCAGAAATGGGTTAGAAATGTTTCTTTAATTTAGCTGTACTCTATCATCTGATTTTGGATTATTTATACAGATCTTCATGTGGTTGTAGTGTGTGTTGCCATTAAGAGAATATTTTGTAAGGGGAAATGAGTTCTATTATGAGCTATAGTTTTCCGTAATGTATTATGTCTTTTTTGTGTGAATACTTTCACTTTCTACCTTTTAAAGTGCTAAATATTAGCTGTACACATAATCGCATTTTGTGTTATAGTTTGAGCAGTTGATGCTCAGTAAGCTGCAATTTAGTCAAAGATGTGCCAGTTACCTCTCATCTGAATCTTGTGCTGTTTTAACTCAGACACATGATGTACAGAAGTCAAGCAAACAACATTAATCATGTGTCTAAGTCTTGCTGCGGTCCTTTATAAAAATGCTCGCGGTTACCACACCAGTTTTGTCTTCTATCTCAGCTGTATGCTGAAAGATGACTGTAGATGCTACAGAAGAGGCATTTTTATCCCTAACTTTTCAGTGTGTCTTGACGCTTTGGGCACAGCCTTTAGGATTATCCTGTTAACCTGTTAGTTACACTTGTCGAGGTGCAAACAAAACTCTTAAATATTCATTCTGCGATGAATACGCCATTTTTCTTGGAAACCATCCAGCCAATCAGAATATTCGTTTTGATAAATCTGTTGGCATTTTTGCGTGTGATATGTTTGAGGTAGTGCTGGTTGAATTAAAGGCCCACTGATATGCCTTGGAACGCGCTGCATTATTTTATATGTTTGAAAAATGCAAAGAGTGTGAGACAAAGTGGCCCCGCCCCCTTTTAAACTGACCAATAGCGTTTTGTTTACAGCACAGTCAGCCTGGCAAAGCAGCGTTTAACAGCGTAATAGCCACAGTGGTGTAAAGCTCTATTGAAGAGAATAGGAAGATCAGTAAAACCAGTGATGTGTCATTTGAAGCTTGTTATTTATGTTGGTGAATGACACTGGCGTTCCATTGATCTTTCCATTTAGACATCTTTAACAGAGCACACACACGGCATGCAACCGCTCGCATGACACTAACGCAAAATTAAGACTTTAATGTTAATGTTTACACTGCCTGGATCATCTCCTATCTCCCATATAGTGCATTACGTGTCATTCACCATGTACAGTAGGATATTATAAATGACGAACAAGTGGCTGATATGAGGCACCGGTTCCGCAGCTCTCATGGTGAAGCGGGCCGGACTAACACGGAATTTGATTGGACAACTTTGACAAGAGGCTGAAGTGTAGCATGATGTCATGATATTTCCAGAATGTCAGTTTTGAATGTTTATATATTTAAAATTATTCAATTAGTTTTAGCATGTAGGAGCATTTCGGTTTATTGACATCCTTTTCAATTTAGATTTTACTCGGGCTTTAACAATGTTTGTGTTAAGCCATTAAACTCATGGTGTTCTTCTTTTGTGTAAAATAAGTGAAAGGCACAACACAACAAGTTTTGTTCATGGTAACCAAAGTGTTTTTATCCCAGAAATAACACAGATGTGTTCAGTTAAAGACAACTCGTTTGTGTGTTGTCCTGGGGTCTTCGTGTCAGGCTAACATTCAAAATCGAATCAAATTCACATTTCATGTCCAGTTTTTTTCTCATGTGGCAATTAGCCGTGTAATAAGTGGGATAATGTACAGGCAGCCGTTTGTTACCGCAGAAATAAGGCAGTTTGATCTTGTGTCACACTGAAGAACGGGATTATTTCGCTGCTTGTACATTATCCAGCTTATTACACGACTACTTGCCAAATGAGAAAAAAAAAAACTGGACATGAAATGTTAATTTGAATTATATTGTAGCTTATTTTTACCGAATGCAGAGCTTCCGCTAGGAACAGCTGTTTGCTTTTGGTTTTATGGTGAGAAACGACTTTCAAATGTCACAAACAGGCCATTTGATTTAATCATTTGTAAATATAATGTAATATATTTTTGTGACATTTGAACGCCGTTTCTTTGCTTCGCTTCGCCTCCTGGTCCTGATCACACTGTCGGGGCTTATTTCTGCGATAACAACAGGCTGCCTGTACATTATCCCTATTTGATGTAGACCAGGGGTTCCCAAACATTTCAGCCTGTGACCCCCCCAAAATAACAGTGCCAGGGACTCTAGACCCCCACCATCCTCGGAGGTGGGTAAAGTATACAAACATTGCACGCAGCCATGCACCCTGTGTTGTCTTTGTCGAAATTAAATAAAGCTGGTTAATATCGACCAAATAAAAATATCCTTAACTTAAAGCCTTAAATAATCTGCGAGCACATATGAATGTTTAACGTGGTACTGTATGTCTTGCTGCACCTAACCTTATGCGGTTGCTATTATGACGTAATCCCCTCTGGGGTCACCATCGAGGGGGAGGATATTCCAAAGACTGATGGCTTTTTATTTGCATGGTTTATTTATATATATATTACACTTTAATTAATTAAAAAGGCTATTCCTAATAACAAAAAGTGATTATGGAAATCATCTTGTGACCCCAATCCTCTTGGCCTTGCGACCCAACAACCACCACGACCCCTACTTTGGGAACCCCTGATGTAGATAACCCTCTTGTGGATAGCTGTATTTTTTCCCTGTTTTCTCACATGTGTACTCTTTTGAGCAATGGAAAGACTGTTTTCTGCCTTTTCAAACATTGTTTGAACAAGTGCTGTGTGGGCACGTCTGCCACAAGACGAACAGTTTTCATCTCTTTTAAAGGTTCCTCTAAAGGTCTCTGCTCCCTTTGTGATGGCTTTTGTGAGTCCTCTCTGCCGTATTGTTTTTGGGTTGTTGTGGTTTAAAGAAAAATACGGTCTTTAAATAGCAGTATTTCATTCATTTATATCATAGTACCATAGCCCTCACAAAGGCTCTGTCCAATGATACACGTCAGGTGATGCATGCTGCCTTTATGCCTCATTACGGAGCACCACTTTAAAGTGAGAACACAAAGTCACTAGAACACGTATCTCAGTTTAACATGGTTGAAACTGTGTAAAGGTCACTTCAAATAAAACCATTTACAAGTTAAACCTCAATGAAACACTTCTTTCTGAAGTCCAGTTATAAGTATTTGTTGATACTGGTTAAATATCAATTTAGTCTTCAGAATCTGTATCGGCTTAGAAAAATAGTATCTGTGCATCTCTACAGCCTCCTTCTTCTTGTAGATAACCACTTTAGTCTTTGGCCTGTCTGGGCAGAATAATCAACAACTTTACAAAAAGTGCTGCTTGACGCCATTTCCAAGATAGTGATGATAGGTCTTATTGAGTATATATATATATATACATATATTTATTTTACAGGGATATGTAAACATGGGATATCAGGACTGCTATTTCCATTTAAAAGAAGTGATTGTATATCAATGAAAGCTGGCTGAAAAGACAACACAGCTGTAGACACATTTTATTATCTCCCATTGCTCAGTGCAGGTCATTGTAGGGAGGGTACTTTATTACCCCATTTACAGTATAGAAGACCAGCTGTCCACCCCAAAAATGATGTCATCATTTATTCACCCTCTTGTCGTCCAAAAACTGTATGGTTTGGAACTATTCTTTCACCTTTTCTTGCCGCATGTAGGACATGAATTTTATTTCTCAAGATTAAAGCGGGTAAATTTTTGGTTAATATATATATCCCTTGAGACCTCTGTATTGAGTTATTTTGTGTTGGATCCATCTTCTGTTTAAAGGATGAAAACGTCTTGTATAGAAATTGTCCTCCAAAATGAATCCAACAGGGATCAGTTGATCTCAAAAGCAGCTTAATTGTTTGACTTCTGTAGCATTGACTAGTCACTCAGACAACCCAGTGATTGGTCGATTTTAAAAATGAGACGTTTTATAAAATGTAGTTTAAGTATATTATGAAATAATATGAGTCCTCTCTCTTTAAAGCAACTATTTTCAGACATCATGTGACAGCTGTAGGATTTTAAATATTGTCACTTGTAATTGGAACTTCTGTAGCCATCTTTTTTTACAATACATGTATAAATGGAGAGAGAAACCTTGAGAGAGACCAGACCCAACTGGGAGGGCCAATTCTCCTCTGACTTATTAATGTAACGCTGCTACAACAAAGAGAACGAATACTGTAAGCTGTATGACTTTACTGAAATAAGTGTATACACTTATTTGTGTGGATACAGGAGAAAATATTTTCAAGTCTGTCATATTTTGAAAGCTTTCACTGTTTATTTGACTGCTTATGATATGAGTAATAGTGGTTATTTAATATTTAAATCATTCTTAAGTATTATGTTTAGATACCCCTGTTTTAAAGTATGTCTGCTGTGAACACACAGATGTCCTGGAGCCAGAGACCGATGATTATTTTCAGCCGCTGGATTTCAGCCCGAGAGACGAGAGGGCTCTGTCACCGCTCTTCCAGCGCTCCGTGTCAGAAGACTCTGCTGGCTCATCCGCCTCCACCACCAGAAACACCAAAACTAGGTTAGTGAAACACCGTGAACTCAATGTTATATGCATGTATCCAGGTAAAAGTTTTAATGCGGCCCTGTAAAGACATGGAGAGAGAGCTCTGACACGCAGTTTTATGATGGATAGAAATTGTAGTATGTAGAGCCACAGAAAACAAAGAGAAGTGCGACACTCAAAGCTTGTACTTGATGTGTGTGCATGCAAAACGCACGTCCTGCGCTGCTGAATCTGCAGTGCCTCTACCAGCGAGTTGTGAGCTGGTGATTTTCTATGTGATGAATAGTTTTTTGTGGGTGCTATCAAATATATTGACAATAAATGTCATCTCTTGCTGCATGTAAAACAAATATGACCCCATCCACAGTATATTGTGCTGTATGTTTGATATGCGAGTCAGTCCTTTTTCCAAACCACAATCAATCAGGTGTATACATCAAGGAATTTAAAAAGAAAAACACTGGGTTTCGGTGTGTCGGCCAGCAGTTTAGGGAACACCAGTCTTTCAGGAAAGAAGTTCCTGTGCCAGTAAAAGGACTAAATGTTTTCCCTCAAGCTAAAGTTTTTGGTTTTAAGTACATTGTTGTTGTGTAAATGTATGATTAATGAAAAAAAGAGAAACGGTGTGATTTAGCAAGCTGTTAAGCATTTCGTTTCTCCCACCTACCCAGCAAAAACGAAATGCTGTAGCAAACACAGGCTCACGAGGGGCGTATGTGTGCTCTCACGCACACTCGGTTTGAGTGAAAGCAAGTGAATCTGGGGGAAGGGAAGCTGATTCCGCGCTGCTGTCATTAGTGAAGGCGAGCGAGCGCTCTCTTTTGGATTCCCAATTAGAGCAGATTGTGCTCGTGTTAATGTGCAGTACCATTAACAACGTGTGAAAGCAGAGGAGACCCCCCATTCAGCCATTACTGCACGTGCAGCACATCATCTACTGACAGCTGGCTGTCATGTGCCACACAACACACACACACACACACACACACAGCTTTAGAGAAAATAATAATGAACTCTAATGAGGAGGTGCCCACAATAATGCCATTTCCCAACAATCCTGCTACTTGGGAGCAAAATATTGTCAAGTGCACACAAACCGTGAACTGCCAAAGGGAAAAGACGGGAAGACAGATTAGACTTGTTAGGGCTGGTGACTGAACTAGTTTGACTACAGATGAAGGTAAATTTACACTTGAAATAAGAGCTGATGCAACTTCAGAAGGGTTTCTGTGTCGCTGAAATAAGGTCCTTCTGCTTTGAACTTTGAATGGGTGCTCTCTTTAGTGTGTTATTACAATGCCTACCAAAATCATGTTATGTTTATGTCGTGTTATAATAACTTTTAGTTATAATGAGCATTTTTCAGACTTTCATTCAAAACCAAGCTTATTAAAGGAGTAGTTCCCTTTCAAAATGGAAATTCTGTCCTCATTGTCATTTATGCAGAACACAAAAGAAGATATTTTGAAAAATGTTGGAAACAGCAAAGCCCCCCCATTCACTTCTATTGTAACCTAAGCAAGTGAATGGGGAGGTCGTTCACAACATTCTTCAAAAGATCTACTTTGTGTTCTGCGGAAGAAAGTCATACTGGTTTGTAATGATGACAGAATTTTTCTTTTGAAGGAGAACTACTCCTTTAATACTGTGCTTAATAGTACACATATGGTATTATCGCCTCCCTACATTCTCATTTTGAGCGTAATTCATCGACCAAACTAAAGGTGAATTTGACCAAGCATTTATTACACACATAAATATTGTGAGATCGTTGAAATGAAGTCTTTTGACTATGATAATCACTTTGTGAATATCTGTAGTGCGAATTTTTTTCTGTAATCTTAAATAGTAGAATAGCAATATGATAATATAGTCAACCGTAAGCTGCCTAAATAAAAACTCACCTGGTGTAATGGCAAACACATTCGAACATGATTTATTGGTTTGGTTATATGATTCATTAGAGCCTATGTTAGCCTATGTTTGTGTACTTCTGTGTGCGTTTCTGCAAGGAGTGTGTGACAGGTCTAACAATAAAAAATCTGATCTAAAATGTATTTTTCTCTCTTTCTCTATCTGTGCGTTCCTCTCAGGAAAAAGCTCTGTGCCTTCTGCTACTGTGGAGAGAAGAGTCTCTTGGGTCAGGGTGAGCTGAAATTATTTGGACCTACGCCCGGTTATGTGCCGCTACACATCCGGAACCGCCGCGGCAGCTCTGAGAAGGACGACGATTATCACGATGAGGACAATGATTTTGATGACAATGACAACAACCGGAGCCCGGGTCAGCGCGAGGTTGGCCTGAAAAAGTGAGTTGCGCTGTGTGCAGTGGGATTCCAAAGTGCATTCAATGTGCTTGACAAGATTGGCCTTTAAAGGCCATTGTTTGTTTGTGTAGTTCCTCAAAAAAAACGGTGTTAAAAAAACATGCGTGTCATCTTTTTGTGTTTGCATATTGTTTGTGTGAGGATCTTGACCAGCGTGACATTGCATTGGCTCAACCAACGGTGAAGTACATTTAAACCATGGAACAACGCTGAGTACTAGAAGAGACAGACAAACCGATATTTTTGTCTGTCATTTCTGAAAAATCGTATTCTTATTCACTCGTTCAAAGGGTTTAAACGTCATGTGGCAAAGCGGAAGAACCATGAAGATGCTATTAATATCAAACCTGAATGTTGTAAACAAGCATGATTGAGATTTGAGTCAAGAAAAATATTTGAGCAAAACAATTTGACTATCAACCTGAAAAGAGTTGAATAATAACGCAATTTTCTACTAAAGAAGCAAGTCATGGGTTTGTAATGATTTAAGCGGTCAATAAAATACATGTTTAAATTTTTTTTGACGTGATCTTGGCACCAAATTTCTTGATTGAGATTTGTACGGCTCAGTTTTCCAAATTGCTCTTAATGAAATACTGCAGTTCTACTGCAACTCTGGTTGTTCAAGCTTTCCAGCTCAAACTAAGCTCGTGTTCTCTTCCATTAAGTGAGTCTGATGTAAAAGGATTGAGTGCTTTGACCCAAATATGCTGGGAATTGCTAATGAACCCAACACTACAATTCAATTTGGGTCAGTTAATTTGGTGCCAAAATGGCCCAATGATTACTTACAATATGGAGGGTTAAAGAAGAAATCCATAAGGGAGATTTCCACCGGCAGACTTTCACTCCACGTGACCTGTTGTTGTCAAAAGTTCCCATCCACAGCCGCCCCCAGGCTCATTGGATGAGTGCCTAACTTGTTCAGCTCTTCTCGGCCTATCGGGTGCCCCGCTTAGGAATGATGACGTAATGCTCTCTGTGCAGTCTCTGGCAGCCCGCCAACAGGCGGAGGATTGTTGTGTTGGAGGCGCCTGATTGGTTGGTTTGAGTTGGAGCTATGCCAGCTATTGACAGCGCAGTGAACACAATAATAGCTCCACTGGTCCACTAGATATCATTTAAGGTAGAGACTGTTAAGGTAGACCAAACATTTAGGGAAGAGTGTTTGACAACAACCTAGATTGTTTTTGTTAATACTATGAAAGCGATTTATCTGCGGTGGCCTTGTAGGATTTGACAACCAAAAATGGACGTTACGAGTGACTAATTAGGAATTTGGTGCATAAGCAGCAAATCTGCATGCTGCACAAATAGTGTGTTCCTCATGAAGCGCTTGACTCATCAGAAACATTAGCTTTTTGCCAAGAAATGACACTAACGCTTAGGGATGGGAATCGTTAAGATTTTATTTACTTATCAATACTGTTATTGATACTACGCTCTATAATTTGATGTGAAAAGGTGTTAAATATTTTAAGTTTCTTTATTACAGCTGAGCTTTAGAACTGCAGATTACAAATGCTTCTGAGCAAACAGAAAATGCAAAATTACAATACGTGTGTGTGTCTTCCTTAGCATACCACTTACGGCACTTAGCATCTGCATCTGAGCTCATTATAACCTAATTCAACGTATTTACTTTACATCACTATGGTATTTGGCCGGTAGACCGTATTTCTTTTTCCTTTCTGGTTTTAGGTCTACATAAGTATTACTGCTTAGAAAATAATGCTTAAATTTAAGTACAATTTGTTTATAATCTTACTAGCAAATTTACTACTTTAAGTAAATATACTCTGTGGCCGAATTATTAAAAACAATGTTATAACTTGCGCTCAAATAAAGGACTTTTATTTTGACGGGTTGCCGCAAAGAAGGGTTTGACGGAAGCTTCCTCGTTGTGAAACGCAGACGCTGAAAGCTCCACAATCGCAACCATGCCACTCTTTCACTCATAAACACGCAAAACAAGCAGATTACAAATACATTGTGGAAATAATATGGCCCTAGATATCACACACACGTCGAGCAAACTAAGGCCATTTGGACATTATTCAGGGATGGAAAATAACCGGCAGCAGCCTCTCATTTGCCATCTAACACCCGAATACACAAAGATAAAACAACGCAAGTATCGATAACCGTATCGTTTGTCATGAAGCTTATCGGTACTCTGGTATCAACCCAATTATGTACCAATAAAGTACCGGTTATCGGTACCTTTCCCTACTATCGCTGTGTCCTAACCAGACATGATGCATTTAAAGCGATATTGCAGAGGCAAAACTATATTTCCTAATGTTTTACTCGCCCTCAAGGCATCCCTCAAAGAATATGACTTTCTTCTTGAAGAATAATGCATATAAAAAAGAATGAGTTCTAATACCATTCTACTTCCAGGTGTTAGAATGGGAGTGAAGGGGGGTCACTTTTTTGAAGCTCCAATGGCTCCCCACGATTGAAACTGAGGCTTATTTTTGCGGCAAATGGCGGTGATGAAAGTCAGAGGAGACCTTATCGGATTGGAACAAAACGAAAAATGTCACGTTCGATACTGGAGCTTACACGCATGCGTCATTTGCTAAATATCTGGAATCTTCTGGAATCTGTTCTGTTGGTCTGCTATATAGTGCGCTAGAATTTTATTCTTAAAGACCCCTTGTGGTGAAATCAAGTTTTATATGTTGTTTATATAACACATCAAACCATTTGATGCTTGAGGATAAGCAGTTTAAAGCATAAATATGCTGGCTTTACATCTGATCACGGGGCTAACTGGCATGTTCATGTGTCTGTGTAAACGTAATGAAGCGGAGGTGTAGAGTGACATTCAAGCTAATTTAAGGCAGGAAAACGTAATTTTTTTCCATGAATATTTTCCTTTCAAAATGTGTTTATAATTATCGACCACAGGGGGACTTTAAAAAAGCCTCTCTGATGTAAAGCCAGCATTTGACCACAGTAAAATGGGTCATGTGAGGTAGATGAGAAACAATTATTTTGTGGTTTGTTATATATTTTAAAATCTTATAAATATGACTCGTATTTAGCTGCCCTAGGCTAATATACCGTCAAATCAGTTTTCTGTACGTCTCTGATTGACTATAATTATTTATTGCACATAGGTCGTCTACCATTTGGAATTGTACAGAAAAGTCTGTTTGATTTTAACATTTGGTAATCTTTTATGTGTTCATTCCCATGAACAAAATGTATGTTTCTCCTATGTAGACTGGAAATTGACCCCTAAAGAGAAATTCAGATGATTTTTTTTCAGTTGGTTCTGGGTGAGAAGAATAATTGATCTGTTTTTCTGATGAGTTTTGATGATGTATTACAGTCATACTGTACTCGTAACCTCCAGATCAAATTATTAAATTAGGGCCGATCCATGTGAGAAACAGCAATGAATCCATGAGTGATGCATAGACCATAGCTGTGCAGAAATAGAACATGTTCGGATTGAAAATGCATGAGATGTTGCACATTGAATTGTCTTTTATAGAACAACAATATTATGTATTCCTCTGGCCTTCATTTACAGTGCTTGCACAAGAATACTTAATCCACTGGGGTATGCACAGTTGTTTTACGCATTTGTGTGGGTGTGTTTGTTCCTCGATGGATTGGGAATCAAAACAGGTTCTCGTTTAATATGACTTCTACTTGGAAATATTTGAACTAAATGAGTTTTAGTATCTGCAACATGTGGTTACCTGCAGTACAGCCCATGAGATACTTTGATAACACTTTTTAGTAATAGAAGAGCACTTCACCACAGCACCACCACTGAAATAAAATAAACTTTACTGAAGCCTGCAGTCTGAAATGAATTGAATCAATTGAATATTCTGCATACCAATACATTTATTCTAACTATGTGCAAATGTGAAGTCTGTTATAATGTCACACTCTAGACAAAAATGTAACCGTATGCTTAGGACCTTTGAAAAAGCAAACTTGTGTTGTAACGTATTTACCTTATTCTGTGTTTTCATATAATTAGTCCACAATGCAAATATCCGTTGAATCTGTAATGAAAATAATTTTGATTATTTTGAAATGTTTACACATTTTAGCAATTGAGTTGTTGCAGCCCATTCAAAGAAAGACAGGATAACGCAAAATAACACATTTTAAGACAACACAAGGACAACAGTTTTCTTGAACAAATGTCTTATTGGGATCTTTTTATTGAAATGATAAAGAACACGTAACTTTTTTTGGGCTGTCAACCGATTAATCGCGATCAATCCCCTCCAGAGTAAATGTTCGTGTTTACATAATATATGTCTGTGCACTGTGCATATTCATTTTGTATTTATAACCACAAAAACATACACATCCATATTTTGGAAATATTTATATATATTTTCCAATAATTGAAATGATATACAGTATAAATGTTTATAAGGTTTTACATTTCATATTCTTTGTTTTTGTGGTTATAAACACAAAATTAATATGCACAGTACACGGACATGTATGATATAAACACAAACTGTTCTTCTGGATGCGATTAATCGTTTGATAGCCTTACTTTTTTACTTGTCTTACTTGAAGTATGTACATTGACAATTAAATTTTTCCGTTTGCAGCCGTTTTCATTGTGCTTTTGCGCAGTGTATATTGGTGATACTAACTGTTAAAATTGATTGTCTGTAAGATCAGTTTCTAAATTGAATGGTTACTGAATTGGTGACAACTACATCACATTTGAGTAGAGAGTATATAAAAACGTTGTTATTTGAATTAATGAGAAAACACCGATCACTTCTCAAAAACTATTCTCAGTTAAAGGGTTTGCAAGCTTAGAAAAAACAGGACAATATTGTTGGTTTGTGTGGATGCTAATGTATATTTGTTATGGTTTTCTTTAAATGCATGTTAACATCAACAATAACTGTAAAGTAATTACCTTCTTTCTGATTCTCATGTCTGATGTAAGTGTTTATGAAGAGGAAGCTGCGAGCAGTGTATTTATATTCATGCAGATGTTCTTGACAGAGGAAGAGATGGCATACAGTAGTCTTTCATCCCATCCTCACTGCATCCCACTTCTGGCTGGCCCTCTTCAAACCGGCACCCTTTTTAAATGTTAATTCCTCTTTTCCGCTTTTCTTAGTCTCTGTGACTCGCGCTCTCTCAGCGCCACATCCAAGAAGCCAGTCATTCCAGCCCCCCACCCCTTTCCGGCTCGCCCTCTCCCTTTCATACTTTCCTCTAAACAGCCAGTCCTTGTGCTGGAGCCAAGTACGATAACCCCACACCTCGTCATTTCAGACAGGGATTCATGGGTGATATCTCATCAGGATGCTGACGTATAGATGTTTGTCATTTGAGATGCAGCTTGAGATATTCTTTTGTGTGATGAAATCTAATGTTGCCCTTGTCTTTCCTCAGGGTCAGCTCTCCAGACAGCGGCCTGCACTCGTCCTCGGCTCCTGGCAGCACAGACCCCACTGCTGAGGAGCCCGGCCACAAGGTTTGGGACGAACTGGGCCAAATAGGCCTTCCTGATGGCGTTAACGTTGAATCTTTATTCGACCCCACTGGTGAGTTCCAGACTCTCTAGCGTCTGATGTTTGCTGTGTTTTATCAGTTGCTGATGATGTTTGTTTTTGTATTGTGACTGCAGGGCAGTGCTGCGCTCACCTGCGCTGTGCAGCCTGGTCAGAAGGCGTGTGCCGCGGGGAGGGACAGTCACTGCTGTATGTGGACAAAGCTATTGACTCAGGGAGCACAGAGGTAAGCGTCTCACGACGAGCGTTTAAGAATGGATTTAAGGTGGGTTTGGTTGACTCACCTTTAAAACGGTCCGTACCTCAACTTCTGTCCTTTATCAGCCTTAATGTCATCTGAACTTGCTCCATTCCACATATTCCCAAGACTCTTCCTGGCTTCGGTCCTCTTAACCTGACTCCGAAACTGGGACGATTACAGTTCAAAAGAGGCATTATTGGGATTGAGTGGGCTCACGTGTACTATACATTTTGCAGCCGCGAATCTGCGATATAATGTTCCCTGAGAGTAATTTCTATGAAGGAATGACAAATGCGCTCATTGTTGATTAAGTATTCGTAGTTAATCATGAATGGTGTTATTATTGGCAGTGGAAGAGACCTGGAGAGCTTGTGTCGGTCCCCTGGTCTTTAAAATATTTTCTAATTAGGAGGCGAGGCGTTCAGAGCTGCTAAAGCCGGCTCTCCTGTGAAACTTCACTAATTAACACAATGCAATGTGACAGACGCAGGGGCGCGCTCCACCCGGCCAGGGAAAGCACATTAGGAGTAATTAATTTCTACATCAGACCATTGACTTCTCCTGGGAAATGATTATCAAGGATAAACAGATCGCGTCTATCCAATTGCGCTGCCTTGGTTTTGTTGACTAACGTCAGTATCTGTCAAATCCCGAAAATTTGGAAGTGTAGCATTTCAGCAGATTGCACTCGCTGTTGTTCTTGTATCGCTGCCTTTATCTATATTATTTGTCTGAAACGCTTGCCTCAGTGTTGTTGATATTGAGTCAGTAGAGACACTTTTATCTTTTATGTGACAATGAGTGCGTTTACATGCACGAAATAAATGGCTATCTTTAATAAAACTGTTTAAAAGGGAACCTATATTCACGTGTCTACATGCATAGTAATAAACAGGCTACGCAGAAAACCACGTTTACATGAAAGTTTGAGACTTGAAGTCATCGTCGATAGATAAAAGGCAGCAGAAAAATGGTCAGAAGCTGTATTTTGATATCTTTTCTCATGTCCGCAGTACCTGCATATGCAACAATAGTTCTTCATTTTGACGTTCCTAAATCAACTGCACGATTCTTTTAATGCGTTATTTCACTATCACTTCGGTTTGGATCTTTTACTAATGCGCTGTTCGACATGCACATAAAAAATCGGAGAGAAAACCTGTAAAGGCGTTTACATGCACCGTGAAGTCTCAGTAATGGGCAAAAAACTAACAATGTAGAGCGGGTTTTGCGTACGCCGTTTATGAGCTTTCCCTGATGAAAGAAACCTGTTTAATGCGTTAACATGACTTAACTGCGATTTTGCTTAAGCTGATAACATGCAAGACTGTGCATGTAAACACACTAATTGATTGGGGATAGTCGGGGCATTATGGTGCAATTCCTCTTCACCACATGACCTCTGTCGAGCTTTCCACGTTTTTGCGTCATGGCCGAAATCGATAACATACTTAACAGTTTGTCTGTTTAGGGCTACTGTAGAAACAACATGGTGAATTCCATGAAAGGATAACCGCGGGTCTTAGATCAAGAAACGTAACGTTTCATTATATAAGGACTTTATACACCTCTGAAGACATGTATAGTATATTGGTTGCACTTTATTTTACAGTATGTGTACCTATAGTGCACTTACAGTGTAATTACCTAAGAAAGACTTGCGTAGTATTAAGTAACTACATTGTTGGGGTAAGTTCAGGGTTAGTACCTAGTTATTACACAGTTATTATATGTACTGTACACAGTATGTACATGGGAAACAGGAATGTAAAATAAAGTGCTACCATTATATTGCATTTCTGTCAATAATCCTCCAAAAAACAACACGTTGGACCTTTTATCTCTAAAACGGTGTGTTAAGATATCACTGTTCACTCATTCATGCATACAGTAGCTCTACTTGCTGGAATAGAAACTAGCTGCCCGGGGCATTGCCAAGATGGCTGCGGAGCGAACCGATCTGCACCATAAAGACAAAATAAGTGTTCTTTATTTGAGTGTATGACTTCATAAAAAAATCTCATACATCCGCATATCCTTTCTGTTGTGTCATATCTATAAAGATCTTCACAAACTTCAGATGAAATTGGTGGTTAGCTTCTGTCCTCACCATGAATGACAGAGACAAACCATCCAGAGCACAACACTCTCATCTAGTGTTTTATTAGCATCTTTCATCACTGCTCTGTTCCATTTGGAAATCTGCCATCGTGCCTCTTTGCACATACAGTATGATTACAAAGAGGAAATGTTGTGCTTCATAACGGTGTCCTTGGTTTCTTGGCAGCAATAGCGTATCAGCTGTAGCTTTTTCACCCCGTGAAGGAGATGTTTGAGGAGATGGCTTCATTCTGTTTATCTGAGGCAGACGTGGGGGAGAGTGATGAAATACTGTGTGGGGTTACAGCTCTATATGGCTGGCCTTCAAAATGATTCAGTAGAAAAAAAATGTGGGGGTAGAGACTGGTGTCAGCCCCAGAGGACTCTCGCCGCCTGGCCGATAATTGCTTAAAGCTCAGTGTTAAAAGATATTTGCAGATTGTTGCATGTGGGCCTTAGGCCAAGGGTTTTTCAAGCATGAGAGACTGCTGACTAGAGACATTTTTCTGTGTAGAGCCCTTTTTGGGCCCTGGTTATTCAAAGTGCGAGTGCTTTTTTCATGCTGTTGATTTAAATGTCTGGCCAGTCGTCATTCGTGGCCTTATTTAGCATGGCATTTGCCTTGATCCTGAATGCTGAAAATGCGTGCTGAAAGAGGGGAAAACAACGTAATAAGCAAATAGACATACGAGAGGATCACTGAGGCTCCGCTAATAGCCTGACCTTACTATCGAAGGTTTGGGTTTTTAGACTACACGTGCACTCAAGGCTGCTCCAGTTCAAGAGAAACATTTAACTCAAGTGACCCTAGATCTCTTGGAGATTAGTCTAATTCTGTTTTATATATTACTCGAAAACTATAAGTTTGTGTTCATTTCTTTTGGTAGTGCTGTGCATACTGTAAGCGCCTTGGAGCCTCTATGAAGTGTTGTGAGGAGACTTGTGGGCGCTCGTATCATTTCCCCTGCGCGGCTGCTGCTGGAGCCTTCCAGGACATGAAAAAATGCACCGTCCTCTGCTCAGACCACACCCAACAAGCTCTCATACGATGTGAGTTTCTTTTTTATAGTACACACATTCCCTAGATGCCTTACTGATGTTTCTTTGAATATAACTTTGAAAGACCCAAGCAGCACTTGGGTGAATTTGAGATGCTCTGTTTTTATTTTGCCTAACATTTCTCTCTCTCGCTTCAGCGAAAGACGAGGTGCGCTGTGTGGTGTGTGACAGCCCTGGAGATCTGCTGGACCTGCTATTCTGCTGTACTTGTGGCCAGCATTACCACGCGCTGTGTCTGGACATCACAATTACACCGCTCAAGAGGGCAGGCTGGCAGTGCCCCGAATGTAAAGTCTGTCTCGCGTGCAAGTGAGTATCGTGCGCGGCTTATTAGCCATCAGTGTTAATCCAGTGAACGTGCCCCAGTGGATTGTGCCAAATTTCCTTCGGATTGAACGACAATTTCAGCCTCCAATTAGATTGTAGTGCTAACAGCTCTTTTAAATTTATTTTTGTTATCTTTTTCATCGAAAGTTTCATCTTTGTGGTAAAAAATAAGACTAGTTGTGACTACTACAAGCCCCAGTAGTCTGTTAGGCCATACAAAGCAGAAGTGCCGTGGGGGGCAGTGCAACTCATTGGATTTGTATCTTAAATTATTATGTATGTATTACATGAGCAGTAGTGTGTTGAGTAAGAGTAAATGTTGTAATCGCAAAATAAACCACCGCTGGGTGATCAGGACTCTGACGCAAAGCTTTTTACACTGACTGCGTGTCACACAGGTCGGAAATTGGACCTCAAATGTTGATTTGAAATTGGTAGCAGTTAGGTGTTTAATGTTATCATGAGAAACGAAAAAACACATTAAACATATCATGTACCAAGTGTTAAGAAGACTCGCAGGTGAGCGCTTGAACCACAAGAAATCTAGAAAAGGTTTACACTGGCTTTTCTCAAATGTTAACATGAGTTAAAACAATAAATAAAGCTGAAAAGTGTATTGAAGACAAAGGTTAAACCATTAGTGGTGTCGATCAATAAGACACTAGTAAACTTACTGAACATTTCAAACCCATGGGTGGTTTTAAAAAATAAAAATGAAATAATAAATAAATCTATAGAGTTAGTTTGAATAATGTAGATCTGGTTTCACAGACAACGCTATCGCTCTATTAGTTAAATTTAGATTTAGTGTTACAGTATTTTTGCTGTGAATGAATACACCATTAGGGAACCATGCAACCATTAGGGAATTAGTTTTTGTTGTTGATTTTCATCCCGCACTTCAACACCCACCCCCACACTCATACACTCTACTTCTACTTCATCTTACATTAGATGTGTTTTTATGTTGTTTCGAGGAGTCTAGCTGAAGAGACCAAACAGAAGATATCAAAGAATGTGCAGTTGGGATACAACAACAGAGAAATATAACCGGAGAGTTTGATTGACATCTGTCCATAGAGATTTGTGTGCCCAATAGAATATGTCATTATTCCAGAAATGATTTATAAACTCAAGAATCTGATGCCAGATGTTGTGTCGGGTATTTGACATAAGATGTTGCATTACAGTTTACTGCAGCATTGAGGTCTTTCGGTTTTCAGAGAGGATATGTGCTGTCAGTGAAGGGAGTTGTATACATATACATATATACATGTCAGTGCATTTTGCAAACTTCTTGGGGTGTATTGTGCTTTCTGGCCCAAACAAGAGAGGATTTCAGTTGAGTTTTTGCCGTCCAGCAGGCACAAATTATAAGTCCAATTATATAAAAGGAAATCTCTTGTCAACACGCCGTCTCAAGTGAGTGCTCCTTTCAGGCCTGTATTAAAAACAGGGTGAGGTGGTGGATAGGGGTGTGTTTAAAGCATTAAAGTATGTGCTATGGTTATGGTGATGTTTTCCTTGGTGAACACCAGTAATAAATAAGAGTCCAGTTTAATTCTTCTTTCCAGTGTTATGTGCTCTAACACTGTGTGGTGCAGAGAGTGAGAACACGCTCTGTAGATGTGAAAATGGCTGTTAATGGCTCAGCGCAGCTGTAAATATCAGATGACGTTCTCATTTTGTGTGGTTTTGCATTCGTTGAAAAAACAGGCCTGAAAATGAAACCATCTCCTGACCCTCCTCTCAGCTCTATAAATTTCACTGGTGGTTTACCACTCAGACATGTTTGGTCTCAGAAAAGCAAGTGTGAAAATGTTATGGAGAGTGTAATGGGCCGTTTTGTTTGCTTGGGCACATGTAGAAAGTCAGGTTGTGTGGGGAATACTGCCCATATTGTGGTGACTATAAGCTTTTTCATGATTGAACACTGGCCGTCCTGCTCCAGATACCAGTATTATAATTTACCGATGCTGGAGGCAGTCAAACATTGATTGATAAATAATGGTTCATCATTGTCTGTTATTTATACTCACTAGTCATTCTGAATCCATGACTTGCGTTCTTATGAGGAACACAAAAGGAAAAATGCTGAAGTATAAGAAGGACCCTCAGCAGGGAGGATAAAAGCATCTTGAATCCTGCTTACCTATGTGCTATCCTTAATCCGTTCTTCTTGTTCTTTTCCTCTGGTGTGTAGGAACCCAGGCGACGACAACAAGATGCTGGTGTGTGATTTGTGTGATAAAGGCTATCATACCTTCTGTCTACAGCCCGTCATGGATGCTTTACCCACCAGCAGCTGGAGGTGCCAGGTAAGCTTGTGTTTGTGTATAGACTTGGTTTGTGGTGTTGCGATTGGGAATATCCGGCCCGATAAGGCGTCCAATACGGCCGATGGGAAGATTTGAAAAACAATACAAATATGAAATAAAAGTTTATTATTATTTTAATTAATTTAAAGTTTATTAATACAATCAGGTTTTCGCTGCCATATTATGTTTTGTTTTATTAAATTTTTTATTTTATCATTGATCATTTAATTGGGCTTCTGCCGGAACCCCTAACAAGCATGCGCATTCTAAAGCGCCGCCTACATTTCGAAAACAAAGTCGGCTAAGTTGTGCGGCAAGGACTAGTGATTTAAAAATGTGAAAAATAAAGAAAACTGACTGAAGAAGACGTATTTCTTCTGTGAGTTCAACGGTAGGCCGGTATGTTTAATCTGCTCACAAGCCGTGGCTGTGCAAAACGAGTACAATATTAAACGGCACTATGAGATATACGCAGAGAAATATGATAAATACACTGGACAACTTCGAAAAGTCAATAATTTAACTTTAGCCTCGGAAAAAAGCAGTCAATGATCACAAAAACAACAGGGACTGATGAAGCTGTAACGCTATTTGATTGCCAACGAAATCGCAGCGGGATCAAAGCCGTTTTCAGAGGGAGAATTCATCAAGAATCGGTAATGAACATTAACAAGTCCAACCTGCGCTCTCGACTCACAAACAGACAGCTAAATGACATCATGAGATTGATGTGGTTGAAGAAAAGAGATGTCAGGAATTAAAATCATAATGCAGATGCGATCTAGATCTTTTGTTGTTAAAGGGAATTTCTAGTATATATTTAATGTTCATATCCAAAGTGAAGTTGTACTACTGTACTAATTGTTAAATATGTTAAGGCAGTTTTTCCTATTAGTGAATTATATTGTATAGCTTGTATGGTTCATATTTAATGTGACCGTCTGTACACAAATAGAGTCTGTTGCATTTTTGTCATTACTAGTTTAAAAAGTATCTGACAAAAAATATTCATATTCAAAGGAAAGGGTTTTGATTGCCTTTACCAAACAAAATAGTTTTTTCAAAGAGGAATAAGAGTGTTATTGAACCGTTCTGAGGATTTATTAAATGCACCTTTTACAGAACAGTATGTCTTTCTAGTTTTTTTGCTAATTCATTTGTAATTTGGTGCAATATGGTTTAAAAAAGGTGATTCGGCCCGCACATTGTCACTTTTCTCTTCATCCGGCCCTTACCCTAAAATGAGTTTGACACCCCTGGTTTAAGGTCTAGGCTTCACGTGACCTCTCATATGAACGCAATCGTACCGCTATTAATGACGTATTATTTGGTAATGCGTGCTTGTGTGCGTGTTTCACTCACGTTTCTGACGGGCGTGACTGGCGCGCTCCATGCAGAGAGCTGTGTATCTTATTCCTGTTCGCCTGTAGCGTTCTTAAGCAGCACATTGTGCCGATATGTACTGAAGCTTTGGAAAAAAACTAACGGTTCAAATACATTGCTTGCTTACCTTTTATACAGCCATGTAATGCATTTTGCCGTCTTCTCCTGCGTCGTCGTTGCAAGCGACACAAACGACCCGCGGTCCGGACCCCCTAAAAATAATAGGAACGCAGTCCAGTGGGGGAGGGTGGGAGCAGGCAATCGTACTAAATGTGAAACCAACCTCAGGTTCAGCATGTGTGTTTCACTGGCGTGAACTTAATAACATAAAGAGCACATCATGATCTGAATTTATGGGCATTACTCCTAATTTTAGAAATGCAAACCTATGAAGTCACTTTATTTAGAATGAGTTGCTCTTCAAATGGGACGAGGGCCTTGTGGTTAGTACTTACTAGTCAACCCTACATGCATGCATGTGTAAAAAAATCTTCCGTTTCTTCTTCTGAGCTTTCCTGTGGCTCAGTGGTTAGAGCATGGCACTAGAAATTCGTGCATTAATGTATAAATGGTGCATGTGTTGAGGAAGCTCTTGCTGTCATCAGAACTCATCATCAGAGACTGGAGAGGCTTTTATAACTGCTAAGAGTCTGTGGGTGATCATGAGAGTCGATTCTTTAGTGTCCTGACACGCTGGCCGTGATGAGCTTAAAGTGTCTGTTTATTGATTGATCTCAATTTTGTTTACAGATTTGCTCCTATTAAGTGCTGATATAGAAGCTGATGAACTTGATTTACATTTTTTGGAGCTGTAGAATTTACATGTAAATCGTGTGAATTGATCTGAGCTTTTTGTGAATGTCCAGAAAGTGCACAGAGCTGATGTTACAGATGTAGATCTACAGACGTTTCTGCTGTTGCGTGCTCGCGGACTGTTGTGCTAAAAATATAGATGGTCAGAATTTTGATGAACTCGTTTTGTGTTACGTCTCTGTCTTTGCATTAATGCCGGGCTTTAAAATATATTTTACTGTCACCTTATCATGTGAACATCTGTATTAAAAAAGGAATAAATAATAAACGAGAGTAAAATAACGCTTTGCTTTTGGGAAGTGTGAGAAACGGCCACGTGATGATTTAATATATAGACTATTTTATCATTGACTTTCTGGCAACAAAACAAACGTGTTTTTTCACGCAAACATTTGTGTTGCCTACACTTTTAGATATGTTTGAGTATGTCATTTTTATTCGATAATAATAGCAGAATAGGCCAGCATGGAATTTTATCTGAATTTTGATTGACGATCAACGGTCTTATTGTCTATCCAAAACCAATAGTGTCATAGTATTATGTTTCCACAGCCTCAGTTACATCAGTAGAAAAACATGTTTTGCTTTAGAATAACGTACCCATACATTGTGCCCAATGCAACCAGAACAAAACGAAGAAAATAAAGTGTCAGCTTTGTTTTTTTAACGGTTATGATTTGATGTAGCTGTGTCTGATGTGAAGATGATTGTGTGTTGTTGCAGAACTGTCGGACATGTGCTCAGTGTGGCATAAGAGCCAGAGGTCAATGGTCTTCAAATGGTCTGATATGTGAGGGATGTCAACAGCAGCAGGAATCGGCTCTTCTCTGTCTCGTCTGTGGACAGTGTCAAAATACAGAGAAGCCTACAGACAAACACACCTGCTCTACCTGCAAGAGGTAAGAAACTGCTTTTAAAAAGAAGCCCTTTGTGCCTTAAATAACTTAAATAGCCTCTGAAATGTAAACACTAACATTGATATGTCATAAAAAGGATCAGTGTGGGATCTCCGAGCTGTGATATAGTGTTCCAATGCGCCAGTCAACATCCCTATTCGCAGCGGTTCGTTTTATAACATGATTTACAAATACCGACTGTTATGTATTGTCAGAGCTATTTGATTGAATGTGTATCGCCTTCACAGACAATTATTAACCAATAGAAACACTGCAAATTCACACCGATCTGTACAGCATTGAAATTGAACCGCTGGCTTTTGAGAGTGACACAATGAGTCTTTGTGTGGCATTTCTTCATCTAATGAATTTGATTATCTGGCTTTCATGTTTCAGGATTCATGAGAGGTCAGATGTAATGAAAGGCTAATGTATTTTAGAGGGGTCTTCACGCAAGAGCTGTTAAGCGATGTGTCATCTCTGCACACACCATGACTTATTTTTGTTTAAAGATCGTTGCAGTTTTTTACGACAAAGTATTTTAGGAACTGTATACTATGTTTGCGTAACTAGTATCCAGTTTGTACTCTAAGTTATTTCTTTTTTCTCAAGATGTCTGGTGCTGATATACAGTTCTCTGCTTGTAATACACATTAGGCTCTGCTCTGCCCAGGATTTTTGCTTGTATTTAAAAAAAATACAGATATGATTAGTGCCAAAAGTAGTTGTCACCTCTCTCCTGCTGTCTGCGGTCAAGTCAAAGGTTTCTCATCATAGACTGGGGCGTTTGAGTTCATTGTGTAATTCTCCATCTCTCTCTCAGATGGGTTCATGTGGACTGTGAGAGACAGGAGGGCTCTGACCCGGATGGCCCGGTGCAGGATGGGTACACCTGCAGCATATGTAACCAGGTGGAGGAAGAGACCGGGCACGATCAGACTGTCAGCCGCCAGGAGACGTCACTCGCTGACCCAGAGCCAGCCGAGGGTGAGTCTATATCTCTGATGGGTTTGTTTGCCGTCCGACTGGCAATATTATACAGCAGTCATTGTTAGTTTTACAGAAAAAATTATCCTAATGGAGGAAGAGTGAAGTTTTTCGGCTGATATTGAGGAGTGAAGGTCATTTCGCTTCATTCAAGTGCCATTTTGACAGGTTGCCCATGAGGTATAGAGATGCTCAGCATGTTAATGTAACTATTGAAATCCAGCTTAGTTTTAAGGGTGGGTGGCATGACCAAAAATTATGTAATGATATATCAAAATAGAGTTGTATGTTTATGTATTTATAGAAACTCATGACTACGCCACAGATGCGGGAAATGTTTTAATGAGCTCCTACTCCTGCTTGGGATTTGGTTGCGGGTCCTATTGATCTGTGTGTTTATCTTCATTTCTTTGTCAGCCCTCACGCGCAACGTCTCACTTTGTCTATAATGTGCATAAAATAGTCTGTTGCAGTTCATATTTTATTTTGTCACGCAGTGTTGTACTGTCAGCTGCAGTGGCGTTGTGTGTGTTAGTGACGTTACGCACTCGTTGGTTGACTCGGGAGGGTAAGGTCAATGTTGGCATTGAATGTATCCGAGATGTAAAGCATGGGTCTGACTGGAATTACGGTGGGTTTGTCAGTTTACTGAAGGAGCCGAGTGTGTGTGAAGGCAAAATCTTTATAATGTATGCCATGTGTTTTGGTACGAAGCCATTTAAAAAAATAGTATACTCTGATTTGAAGGTTTAAGGCCAGTAATAGACATTTAGCCTATACACTTATATGTAGGATATTTAGAGATCTGGATTTTGATTCATTTTTGATGTTGCATTAACAATTCTTTAATTTCCACGTAAACAAACTAGAGCAAGCCCTGAATTCCTGTTTCAAAGGGAGGTATGGTGGGGTGGGGAAGAAAATTGGATTTGTCATGTCATTTTAAGTGGTCCTAACCGGTGCCCTACAGTATCTTTAATAGGCTCAGAGTCTAGATCGCTGGAGGTCTAGAAAGCTCTCTGAAACTCCGCCTCTAAAGAAAGGAAAACAGAATGCATCTATTAGCAGCTTCCTGTGCCTATGGCCCCAGCTGGTGACCTATCATTGAGGCCCAGAAATACTAAAAGCAACTATTTTCTTTGTGCCCATTATTATCAGACGTAATGACAAAGGGCACATACTTCAGCCCAATAGCAGCGAGATGAATTTTCCATCCCCCAACTGCACCTTATTTATTACAATGATTTCCCCCCCTGTGGGCCCATGGTGTTGAGTTGATGTATGTTGGCATGTGGTTGGCAGAAAAGGATACGATCAGACCCTGCAGTATAAGAGCTCTTTGTAAAGCCAGGCTTGCCAGCAGCAATGCATTGGGTCACTGCCAACAGCTAGAGGAAGCAATCATCCCATTGTTGAGCCCCCCGAGAGAGAGAGAGAGAGAGAGAGAGAGAGCGGACTTATGAAGACAAGAGACGCCCACCTGTTAACCAACACGACCACACCCCCACTTCCTGATAAACACACACACAATCAACATGTCTTTGAGCACACACAGAAACACACGTAAACACTAGGATTGGCAAAAAAAGGAAAGTACTACGTCAGTACTAGTGAACTTGTATCATTTGCAATATTAGTATGATGATGTCTGCATTAAAATATCCAAAAAATGGTAAAACAATGTGAATTATATCGACTTATTTTATTATTGTATTGTATTGAACAGGGTTATCTGCAACTTTACCCAGTGACACGGTCTGTCAGTGGTTTCATATTCACGTTATCGCGTTTTGTCCAATAAATGAAATGGAATGCAACGAAATAAAATAATGTGAATTTTAGTGATCAAACGTACGTAAAACTTGACGTCCTTATCTTATCCATGGACGTGATGTTCGATTTCCTTTGGATGTAATGAAATGTATTGTTGTTTTTTTAATTACCGGTAATTTTAATACTAATCAAATACTAACTTGTAGCCCATGTATGTTTAATAAAATAAACAATTACAGTGTCCCAGATATTATACAAATTTAAATTCATACACTGCAGTGCATATTTTAAGAAGCATAGGGTCATCCTTAAGATTTATAAGCGGTTTCCCAGACGATGTCAAATTACGTCAGCTGCATAACACAATGTGCGTCATTAAAATCCAGTTGTACATTTTACTTTCGATATAATTTGTATCTGTTCTCCCCATAAGATTATAGTTTAACTCCACAGGAGAACTTTGCTCTCGCAGCACCTAGTAGCCCCGCCACACGTCCTCTATGTAAGCGAAACTTCTCTCTTCATATTTTCTGTTGAATGAGTGCATCTTCCTGGTACTTCTTATTTTTTCATTGTGAACGCACTACTCGCACGCGTTCTTCTACAAAATGGCATAAAATAATGCACAAATAGGGTCGCACGTAATGTTTGCGTTTTAAAATCATTCTTCAAGTATGATATAGTAATAAAGAAATAATACCAATAAAATAATTTAAATGAATACAAAAATCCTATTTCATAAAGAAATGTGAAGTGCTCATATTTACCTGTGTGTTTGATGTTTGTATCCAGCGCACACACACACACGAGCAGGTGATTTCAGAGGTTATATCACACGGCGGTCAGTAGACGGGTATTTTCCCATGGGTGCTGTAAAACGACTCCACTGTCCATCTGACGACGGCTTCTGTTGTCATGGACGCGTATTGCCGTCTGTGAGTCATCCTGACACGGCTGAAAAGATCTGCTGTCTCGCTCGCTCCGATTATCCAGCGCACAAACATCACACAGTCACCTGGACTCGTGCACAGATGGCTGATGGTAGCGAGTGTCCGTCCAGGTCTTGTGATTTTGGGAAGTGTTAGCGGATTCCACTGCAGGCTACAGGCCGTCTGATGTCAAATCCACACTGGGTATAAACAAGCCTTTACATTCATCTGCTTTACTCTGGAGGAGAGCTGCCAGGTGAGGATTTGTGAGTGAAGGACTCGTGAGAGTTCACCTGATAAGCACTAATAGCATGTCAGTGTGGTGAGATCAGCCGGCGGCTCTCTTCTGGTCTCTCTGGAGTTTAGATGTGTCAGTGTTCTCCTTTAATGTGTCCTGTCTGCCAGACTGGAGTCATTTTGCATCAGTTCCTCATGATCCCAGCAGTTTTTGAACTCTGGATATCCGCCGAGACGCCCTAAGGCCTGTTTATATGTATTGGGCAGCATATCTACAGTAAGTTTCAGCCACCGCTGAATGGACTGTACTGTAGCTCAGCAGTTTATTGTTTGTTGGGCTGCCAAATTGCTGTGGATGGGCGGGAGAATCTTTTGGAAAAACGTTTGATTTCGAATGATAAGTTCGTTATCGGGGGTTGATCTTGGTGATGTTTGAGGGGAGAAAAGGACATTTTGGAGCTGGGGTGAGTGAGTACATTTTGATAAACCTTGAGTGTGTGTGGATGTTTTTTTAAAGCATGGTAGTAGGGGAGTGTATAGTGTTCTCTAGACCATGACTTGTCCTCCTGGGTTAAAAATAGCAGGCAGCACTGAAGCAGTGCGGCTTTCATCAGGCTTTGCAGTGCTAGTGAAGTGTAAGTGTGGATATGTCATCAGGACACCACAAACAACATCACTTCAGCACTCTTGACTGATGCCTGATCATCCTGACTCCGTATCCTGACCCCACCAATCATCAACCCATTCCACACAAACCATTACTGAAATAAGACCGCAAAAAAAGAGCTGGGTTAAAAAATGCTCGTGTTATGTCACAGCCTTGGACAAGCACTACCATTCATACAATTACGGTCAATGGCCTGAAATGTTTTTCAACATCTTAAAAACGTTTAATCTGAAGGCATTTAAATGTTAGTAATGAGTTACACCGTGTCTACACTGTACGCGGCGTGGCGTGATGCGACGTGACACACGGCTTGTTTTAATGGGATTTTTGCGCCGCTTCGCATCCAGTGTGGGCAAAATTAATAACGGGTTCCAATGCGCTCGATTGTCTTTTGTCCGGTGTAGACACGGTGTAATAGAGAATTCGTTTTATTTTAACATAATTAGTTTCTTTCATAACTATACATTTTATCAAAAGGTTTAGGAAATCAAAGCATCAATAAATATATACTGTTTAAAAAGCATATTAAAGTTTGTTTACACAACAACAACAGACAAAAAAGACCCAGAACTGTGCAGTTTTGAAACCCTTCGCAGACAGGATTTTTCCAAAATAATCCACGCTCACACGGTAAAGAAACACGTAACGTGCACATGACATCACAGTTGTCACATGTTTACATTTTCTACGTCACACACAGATGATTTGTTTAAACTTAAACCTAAAAACGTCTGCATTTCAGGCACCCAAACTCTGCTGTCTTGTAAATGAACAGTCAAAACACATAACAGGATTTCTGTTTTTCGATGAAGACCGTGTTGTGTAAACAACCTTTCAGAATGACACCTCGAGAAGCTGGAATTTGATTTGTCACCACAAATGACCAATAAGGAAGTTTACTATTGAAATATTGCCTGTGTAAGGTTAGGAGTTTTTTCCTCCGTTGTTTTTGTTTCTTTGGTCCTGAGGAAGAGCTGAGAACATTACTCATGGTTATTCGTGTATCAGCAGAGAGAGAGAGAGAGCGAGATAGAGAGATGTTGAAATCTGTTGTCTTTGTGTCGTTGCTGGAGTATTCCTCTGGTCTGTTCAGAGTGGAAGAAGCATGAATGGATGATGGAGAAGCGAGCAGGATCGTTTTACATACATGTGTAATATTGATAATAAGACGTTATAAATGTAATTTCTTACCTACTGAATCCGTTCAGCTGTGATTTTGATGTTATCAAAGCCGAACTTTTCTCAGAATACCACCCCAGCTTACCGCAGGGGCGTTGTTTCCTTTTATAAATAGCATTAAGTCACAGACAGATTTCATTGACTCTGTTTTTTTTGTGTTGCATTAAACAAGCATGAAAACGTTGCGTGTTGTGATCACAAATTGTGAGAAGATACTTGGAGTGCTTGTCCAGACATGTTTTTATTGTAACTCAGAAACACGGTTTATTAAAAGTATTTTGTTGGTTTAACGTAACACTTCTTGACTCTCTTTAGATGTCTTCATGGGTGTTGAGGAAGTGAATGAGGTAGAGGAGGAAGTGATGTTGGAGCCAGAGGCCGCTGCTAGTCCACTTCCTTCAGTTCCAGAAGAGGTTCTGTCATGTAAGTGTTTTTCAAGGCCATCCCTTATTGGTTTGATGTGTAATGTTTTCTGTAGATACAAAGCCCTTAGATTCGTGTTTCTCTTTTAGCTGCTGAACCTGTCCAAGAGATCCAAGTGACAGTCACTCTGACGGAAGGTCCCGAACCTCCTGCATGCTCCTCCACTTTGGTGGGTGTAACTTCGCTCTCCTTTCAGACTTCTTCCACTACTGAGGAACACGATCAGGAACACGATGTCATCGATGCGTTGGAAAGGACGAAGGAAACCGAGAATACACCATCTGAAGCTACAGAGGATGAACCTAAAGCAGACGTTTCGAAAGCTCTTCCAGCTTTGCCAACCAAAGAAACATCCCCCAAGCTTTCTCCAGCCCAGGAGGAGGAACTTATGGAGGTCTGTCCCTCAGATCTCTCCATGGTGGAGGATAAAGAGCTTGTCCCGGAAGCCCAGAACATCGGAGAAGGTATTGAGCATGGACAAAAGCAAGAACAACAAAGAGAGGAGGAGGTGGAGGAACCTGAGCTCAGTCCTGTTCTACCTGAAGCCGGTAGCGTCCCACCGGTTGTAGAGCTCAGTCCTACAGTGGAAATGGATACTACACCTGTCAGCGACCACAGCTTCTCAGGTTTCAGCTCTCCCACTGAGGATAAGAGCATGATTTTAAAACATTCCCCCTCGCTGTCCTCTGAAGGCTCCACCAAGCTGACACAGTTCCCGTTCTCAGCAGAGGCCTCGCCCAGCGAGACGTCTCAAAACCAGACTCCTACCTATGGCCTGAACCCAGTCGGATATAGCCCCAGTTTTTCCAACACCACCTTCATCCCCCTAATGCCCAAAATAGGTATGGGAAAGCCATCCATCTCAAAGAGGAAGTTTTCACCAGGAAGACCGAGGGTGAAGCAGGTAAAACCTCTTGGCTATTCTTTCATATCGCTTGGTATCCTGATTTCTTTGGGACATTGATTCTGTCTGTAATTTTAGCTGTGCAGAAATTACTCCTTTGCTTTACATGTTCATTCTTCACATTGATAAGTGGCAGAGCGTCGTGTGTATTAATTAACATGGAAAAACTCTTACTGCGCTCTATCTGGCTCAGGTTTTTTTTCGCTCGCTCTCTCTCTCTCTTGCCCTGTCGTTCTCTCCTGCCCCCCAATCCCTCCGCTGCCCTTCTCAAATACATCACTCACAGTATCCCGGGAGAGAGGGGGGTGGGAGTTTGCTCCGAAGCCAAGGGTTTATGGAACATAAAGGAGTCTTTTCGGTGGTGTGTAATTCCGATAACAGCTCACTGAGCTGGAAGGCACAGCACAAACCCATTTCCTCTTTGAGCTCGGGAGCAGGGAGAATGCTGGGAACTACTTTTGAAGGCCTTCAAGGCTGTCAGAAATCTAAATGAAACCTGGCATTGCCCTGTCAAAGTAAACTTTGCTGTTAATCCACACATGCTTGCAAAACAAAGATTTAATTGTTCTTTATTTTCCAGTGTTTGGAAACATCTCATTGTTTGGCATATTAGTAGTTGAGCAAACTTGCCGCTGCCCCACCGTTCGGCTTAAGCCTGTACACATCAAACTCATGCCAGAAATATAACTGTGAAGAAAGTCACGTCTCTCGTCGAGGCAAAAAAGTTGCACCTAAACACACCGCAAAGACTGTGGACAACTACCATGCATGTTCTGTGCCTCCACAAATGGAGATAAATGTGTTATACCAGCAGGTGGCAGCAGTCGTTATTCGTACGTACAGAACAGTATACACAGTATCATCAGATGCACGCGCCTGGACTGCGGTAAACTTCCGGTCTTTGTTTGTTTATTGGTCTGGCTGCAATAATATGACTATTTATATTATATTTAATTGATCTTAATATGTAGTTCAGTCTAAATTCAAAATATTGGAGAGACAAGATTAGCCAAGTAACGGTTCTTCTCGGTTTCTTTGCTTGTTATCAGAAATAATCTACAGACACTCTATTTACTGCGAACGTGTACCGGAAGTAAAGGGCAGTCCACGAACGTGTATATGTGCAGTAACGTTTGTTTATGTTGTTGCTTTGAAACCATATGTAACAGAGGAACTAGAGCTGTGGAAATATCTTGTACACAAATTTGCTAATATAGTGTGTTTTCATTGAATAATAAAACACAAGCTTAGTTAACAGCCTATAGATTGATTTGTTTCACTGCCTTACTGGCAAGCTTAGATGCTAATTCTGCGAGGACCGAGTAGCGAAAACGCAAGCAAAACACGTTATAAAAAAAAAGGTAGACCCACAATCAAAATCGGCCAGACAATAGCTAATTTCTATTCGTCGGCTTGTTGTATCACAGGCTTTTTGGCTAATTTCTATGCGTTGTCTTGTTGTGTCACAGGTTTTTGACCCAAAACACACCCTATGCAACTATGCAAATGATGATGGCAATGCTTTGTTAGCACATGGCAAGCGCAGCACTCCTCTATATACTTAAAGGTGTTGTATGCTGTTTCAGCAGTTTTGTTAGCTTCTGCAATTTTGCTAACTCCAACCACATGGAGTTTCTCCAAAACACTTGCCTAGCAGACCTGAACATGCAAAATGCCTCGAATCTCTTTCACTTTGGCTAGTTTCTCCTTTTGTAATTGGTCAGGTCTTGGGGACGTTTAATGCTTTGTGTTTACTGCGTGTTCTGCAGTTATTCTGATGGTAACAAACCTTATAAATAAGGTTGCGTTCAGATGACCATGCCATTATGCTGGATGTGTTGTTTTGTACATTTAAGCGTGTAGACCTGACCTGAAAGACAAATCTGACCTGAGGAAAGATTTACATTAGTGCCACTGTAGAAACTCTGATCATGCAGTATGTTGCATTAAATGTTGTGTAATGGCACAGTGTGTAAAATTTCATATGTGTATAGCCCAAGTTTGTGTCCTTTTGGACGCAGTGTAATTAAAAGATAGGCGGCTGTCATTAGTTCCAACTGAGATTTTCTCTGTATAAGTGTGCATACGAGTGTGTCCAAGCTCCCTTGTTATTCTGTGTGTATGAGAGAGAATGAGGTTTTTTGTTGTGCAAATGAAATTTTAGCATTTCAGCGTTTTCTTGAAGCAACTCCCGCTGACTCTTTTCAGAGAAAACTGAAGCTTACTTTGCGGTCTGAATTTGCTAGAAGGTTCAGAGTCCTCTTGGGATTGTCTTCAAGTTTTCATTTGTCTGTTGGGCGAACTTAAAGATTTCATGTTTCCAACTACGGCTTATTAAAGTGTCTCTTGGGCACTTGCGCAACACCGAGCTACTTCAGTTAATATATGGAGCTCTGTGTTTTTCGTTATTTCTTTCTTTCGTTTTCTTATTTTGATGGACTGGATGTTCTCTCTCAACATTTACTCTAACACAAATGTTGATTTGCAAATGAATGCGTCACCAACGTCACATTTTTTTCTTTGTCATTATTAATATTGTAACATTTCTGTATTCACAGGCATGTTGGCATGATTTTTGTTTGCGTCTTAGTCCCCTAACTTGCTTTTTAACCACCCTTCCTTTTTCCAGAGAGTTAACGTGTTTTTTTGTCTGGTCTTGTTTTTAAGGAATGATATATTGTTGTAATGCAACTTTTTTTTGTAAAGGAATTTTCTGGTTCAATTACCAGTTTTGCTTTGTTTAGCATCTGTATTGAATACTGCTAATATTAATTTTGGTGCATCTCCGTGTGTAAAAGTAAACCGGAAATATTTATAAGTGAATGGTAATCTCAAAAGATTTACGTTAAACTTATTCAAATTTATGTACAAATTATATGCACTAACAAAAAAAGTACGTACTAAAAATATCATAAGCAATATACAAGTTAACTTGTAACGAACCTGAACATTCCTTTAACCTTTTAGTTTGGGATAAACCTTTACATGACAGCATAAAAGACATTAAAGAGCATCCAAGGTGCTGCGGCTGTTATTTATTGTTTATAACTCTTTGTTTTCCTTAATGAAAATAACTTTATAAAGTCGTCACAGTGATTGTGTTATGCATTGTAAATACACAGACTAACCTTCATTAGCTTGTTAAACAGGCTAAAAGCTCCCCATGACGCTAGACATAATTCTCTGTGTTTATCTCAAAAGACCACTTGCTGTCATGCTGACACAATCATGCTTGTTTTTGTAAACAGACCATTATATGTGGTTGCTGCCATAGAGACGGATGCTTTATAATAAAAATCCTCGTGTTTTTCCTCTGTTGTAAGTGAATTTAGCGCACTTCCTTCCTAAATGACACTCGCACGCATACCAGCACTGCACGCTTGACGTTTGTAAGCCTGTTAGGTCAAAATGTCCAGGGCGCAGACGTTTTACGTGATGCCGCTGTCATGTTTCAGAAATTTGTCCCAAGCTACTCAATCTCACACTTCATTTGGTTGTTCTGTTGCTTTTATATGGATGTATTGCATTTATTTGACGTGCTTGATGTCTATATGCTGGCTTTCACATTTATGTTGCTGCATTTTGTTGCCTCTCATTTTCCCCTGAACATCAATCTACAACACCCCACCTCTCCGCCGCTCTATCTCAGGGTGCATGGAGTAACCGTAGTGCGGTGAGTTCGCCATCCTGGTCTCCAGAGCGCATGGATGCCTGGGACAACGATAAGACCAGGCCGCTGCATGGGCTGCCCATCTGGAGCATGAGATTGGTAAATGATGGGAGGGTTGAGGAGGGCTTGGGCTTTTAGGGTGGGTGTGGGTCAGTGGATATCTCCTGCTGTAGTACTTTGGGAGCGATCAGCAAGTCCATGTTTTTGATGTGTTTGCACTATAATGTGATCTTTTTTTAATGGTTTATATTCTGTTTTAGTTGTCGGAATATGATTTAAGGACATAGTCAGTAACCATTTATTATTTCTGGAAATCCATATGACTGTTATAAACAAGGCAACAGAAGGTTTTGGCAAATTTTTTACAGAATGCTTGTTCATTGGACATGGCATCTTAACACCGTACTAATAGTCTAAGTCTCTGAAAAAGTAAGAAACAATGTAGCAGTTAAAGATCCCATCAATCCGTCTTACAATCTTTACAGTTTTTTGTTTGTGGGAAAATGGACCAAATGTATTGATGAATATGCACAAAGATAAAGAGGTTTTGGTCCTATTGAATGCGTTCTAAAACGGGAATGTCTTTCCTCTTAAAGGTATTGTTCAACCAAACATGGACATTCTGTCAGCATTTACTCATCCTCATGTCTTTTCAAACCTGTGTGGCTTTATTTCTTACGCAGAACACAACAGAAGATATTTTGAAGAGCGTTGGTAACCAAACAACATTGACTCCTGTTGACTTTCATTGTATGAACACAAAACCACTGAAACATTTCAAAATATCATCTTTTGTGTTCCATAGAGGAGCCACATACAGTTTTTGAACCAAATGGTGGTGAATAAATGATAACATTTTTATTTCTTCAAATTAAAGATGACACATTCTTGGGACTTACAGTACCAAGTAGCAGATCAGGGCTGGTCTGTACATGTTCACTTGTACAAGGGTCAAAGACGTTAAGATGTCCACATCAAAATAACTTGACAAAATGTCCACATCAAAATAACTTGACAAAAGTAATGTCCATAGAAAGCACATTTAATGTTAGTAAAATGTGCACTTTATGGGTTCAACTACGTTTTTGGAGAATAAAAGGTCAAAATATGGTTGAAATAATTGTCATTCAGTGGAACACAATATTTATGTACAAATTCAGACAACAAGCTCATTCTGACTTGATAATATATTTAAAAATGCACATTTCAATGTGCTTCAAATGAGTATGGGCAAATGGGCGAAACCTAGGATAGTGGCAAATAAAAAACATCTGATTATCATTTAGGGTGAAAGAAATATGTCTTTTAATATGTCATAAATAGATTTTTGTTGTAAATATGCCTGACAAGATTGTTACACTGTATGACATTTTAGGGAGCGTCTTTTCTAAATCAGGAAAAACAAAGTTGCAATTAAAATTAACCAAACTTTTAACAACAAAAATATAATGCAGTAATACACTTATTGTTTTAATGCTTATACCCTTTTTAGTCTTTGACCCACTAACATCATGCCGTTTTTTGGCCAAATCCCACATAACAGCCAATTTAAGTCATTTTATGTGTTAGAATGGCAGAAATTCATTATATTTGTGAAGTTGATGCATTGTCAATGTCAATTCATGTTTATGGTGAACTTCCTGGTGTTCACCATAAAGAAACCTCACTCCACGTGCACGAGACACCGATTTACCAGTGTTTGCATCCCACCAATTTCAGCAATATCTCATCACAAATGCAGTTTTAGTCCACATGCTTCGGAGTCGAGCAGATTTACAGAAATGCCCCTCTCAACCCTGGTCTATTTTTCGCCCTCCATAATTCATTTCTGCGCAAATGAGACTCCGACTGTAAAGGCGAAGCTTCCTTAGGCGATCTCAGTAAATGAAGTTGACATGTGCTGTCTGAGTAGTGCTGCTTGGCTACAGTGAGGTAATTACCTGCGAGGAAGTGGGAATTGGGCCAGAGCTTCAGGCGGGATGCAAACGCAACGTGACACCTTCAGAAGGCCGGCGAGTTGGCAAAGGTCTGAGCTGAAATCTGATCTGGAAGTCAGTGTAGTGTTCAGGGAGCAGAACTGAGTCTCGCCGGTTCAGGTCTTGGGACGGATGGATGAGTTCGTATAACAAACACAGATGCACGGGACTCTGGTGCCTTCCAGAATGTTTTCCGACATGCTGGGTTGGACGTGGATTATTGTTTGTCCTGAGCAGCAAAAGCGTATCTTCATTTTGTGATTAAATCAGTCGAGAAGTGGTGCAGTTTGCTGTTAAAGGATAAAGAGTGTATTTTTTCCAGTTACTTTAGTCTTATTGGGTTTCAAATGTTTGCAGTATTTGTTATTTTGAATCATTTGATATTAAAGGGGTCATATGGCGAATACGTGTTTTTCTGCCTTTGGTGTGTTTTAAGTTGTTCAATTAAAATTGAAATAATTAAAGTATCGAAACAAAAGATGCGTTCTATCTAAAAGCGAATGCTCACCCAGACCTGCCTGAAACGCCTCGTGTAACCACACCCTCACAAATCTACGTCCGTTCATGGTATGATTTGACGAAGACCAAATGTTTATGCAGGTAAGGTGGGCGTACCTGTCAGTACAATAGCTTTGGAACCTGATGTTCCAAATATGGTAAGAGGCGTTACATTTTCATCACAGGCTTGCAGTAATCGACCAATCACTACGCACCGGTTAACTGGCCAATCAAAGCACACCTCGCTTTTCAGAGCGATGAGCTTTGTTAAAAATCAGCGTGTTTCATCGAGGCGTGGCAAAGATGCACGGTATGGGGGAAATACAGCCTTTTTTATCTTAAATCAATGTATAAACATTAATATTATCGTCTGTTTTAACAGCAATGCAGTTTTAGCTGTGTCATATGACCCCTTTATCAAAATAACAGAACACATTTTAAATGTGACCTAAATCCTAGTACTAGTAGCTACTTAGACATGGCATTTATTTATGAAAGATCTGTTGCCAAAATTAATTTCCAAAAAATTACCGTCTCAGAAATTTAAATTTTCTTTCTGTGTTTGTGTCTGTTAGGGACGTGGATCTGGTTTCCCAGGAAGGAGGCGACCCAGAGGAGCTAACCTGTCTGGAAGAGGTGGCAGGGGACGCTCCAGGCTAAAGGCGGAGAGCAGCCCTGTCGTGACCCCTGGGGTATGAAGTACCCCATTAATAAAACAACATTCAGATGGGCTTAGTGCTTACATTAAAGCCTGAGAAATGCACTCACGCTCAGCAGAGCTTTAGCACCAGATCTCGGCCCAAATGGCCTTTTCAAAATAGCGCATGCTGACATTTTCCCAGACGCAACAATATGCAGTAGTGATGGGAAGATTGAGCCTGCCACTGGGACAAAAATTTACACCTAAATCAGTTTTATTTCTATGGTGTTTGACATAATTTGCAGCTTTACAGGAAACCATAAAAGTTCTGTCAAATTGATTCAAGTACTTTCCTGTGCCGTGTAGTATAAAATGGACCCCTTCACAGCAGCTTCTAAAATTCTCCTTGCAAACTAAAAAGACGACAAAACTTTTCTTCTTAGCTGAACAGACAAGGCCTCACCGACCAACATTTGGATCATATGTGCAGAACTGGCATTTCAGAAAGTGGACCACTGCTATACCCATTACACCACTATATATTTCTGTAGCAAGCTGGTGTTCATTTGTTCTTAGAGATTCACTTGTTTAAATGCAAAATTCAACTTTAACTATCATCAGACCGGTTGTATTTTGCATTGAAAAGCACTTCGGCCATTTACATACTTTACCTTACTTTACACGCGCGCAGTCGTGGCCTAATTGTAAGAGAGTCTTGTGACCAGAAGGTTGCCGGTTCGATCTCAGGGCCGGCGGGTAAAGACTGAGGTGCCCTTGAGCAAAGCACCTTACCCCTACTTGCTCCCCGGGCGCTGCCGTGATAGCTGCCCACTTCTCCGGGTGTACGTTCACTACTCTCCACATGGTCACATTTCGGGTATGGGTCACCTAAACTGACAAATAGGTCACTTTCACCTTGTTTATGTATGCAAAGGGTTTCCATTTAGATTGTGCTCCGTTTGAATATACCTTGACGTTCAAGCTGACCTGTGATAAACTGGGTCACCCTCACATGTTTGCCACAGTCACAATCCAGTTATGATGTTGAGTGCATGAGTCTTGATATATATATATATATATATATATATATATATATATATATATATATATATGTATTCTATATCATGCAAAATACTGTTGTGAGGTAGTTGGGATTCATAGCCCTCAACAAGATGCAGATCAAGCTTAAATGTAAATATATTGTGCTCAGCAAGAAATATCAACTTCATTACATTGCCATGTTTTGGACTTTTTAATGTAGGTTTTATGGTTTTTGACAACTTTGGTATTGGGTTGACCTTTTGAGCCTGTGATGATACGTAAACATGTCATGTGATCTGTTCCAGGTGAACTTAATGGATTGTCCATATGTAGTTAAAGAAGAGGAGGAGAACTCCATGCACAACACTGTGGTGATGTTCTCCACCTCTGACTCCTTCACACTGAAGCAAGTAAGTAAACGCGCTTCGCCTTGAGTAAACAAGAGTATAAACAAAGTTTACATAACAGCATTATTTAGTATGCAAATGTACATTTAGTTTGTTTATATTGCTCATTCTGCAGTAAAGGTTCTTTCAAAACGGCTTTAAAACATCAACACATGACCGCATTTACACACGAGTACAGGGTGATTAGAAGGTCCTTAATACCTGATACCTGTCTGTATAAGATCAGGCATGTGGGTCTTATGAGATGCTCTTGATATATGTTGGAGATGAATGTGTGACGGTTGAGTGATGTCTCTGTGTGTCTTCAGGACATGTGTGTGGTGTGTGGGAGTTTCGGGCAGGGCGCCGAGGGCAGACTGCTGGCCTGCTCCCAATGTGGCCAGTGCTACCACCCCTTCTGCGTCAATATCAAGGTAAGAGACCTCTCCACCCTCTCACATCTCAGCCCATTCAACTCCATTTAGGAGACGTAATGGTGTGAATTATGAGCTGGTTTTATCTGCTGTGAAAGTTAATGGTGTGTAAGAAGCGTGACAGTGTTTGAGAGGAGCTGGGCGAAAGCAGTCGGAGAGTGTAAATGTGTAAAAAGTTAAGAGGATTTTCAAGCAGGCCATACATATTCTGTTTGATCAAATAAAGCAGAGATCTTTATCAAAAAAGGCAGCAGGGACGGCAGCAAAATACATCATGTTGATGTCAGTATGTCAAACCACACAATTCTTCTTCAACATCGAATGTATGAGACCCAGACAGGATCTGTGCTGGTTGTGGGGTGATGGGCTACAGAAATCTTTCATTAATGCTGCATTCCTTTAGGTAGCTTAAAGCATTAGCGAAATATCCAAAGTATGATGGCCTACGTTTCTGTTTATGTTGTGCTGGTCAATATGGCAGTCATGTCATGGAGCAAGTTGTCAATAGTAGTCACAGTCAGCCACGATCATCTAATTAGAGAGCAAATGTGGTCAATAACAGCAGGGTCACACAAGCACTAAAGCAAGTAGAATTCAGCTGCTCGTGCGGTCTCGCATGTCGAACTCTTTTCTTATTTGAAAAAGGACAGATATGAATGGATTCCTCATTTGAGAGTCATTTAAACAGATTTCGTTAAAGTACTCTTATAATTACAATATAGAGATTCTTCTTCACATTAATATAGAGATCAGCGTATCACACTATTTTCTTAATGTTACAATAAAATATAAACGCAACTTTTTCCAATTGTTGAACCTAGTTGACCTCTAAGGAACATGTATGCCTTTTTGGGAATTGTTTGTGTATTGGTTGGGGGAATGGTGTGATTGGCACAATAGCTACAGAAATGTAGCTATACTTGTATTTATAGTTGAGCTGTTTGTTTTAACTTGTCTATCCATTAGACGTATGTCATGGCCAGGTGTCGTGCCCTCTGAAGTCCAGCACTTGTGGATGAGTATTTTCGTCTCATTAAGTGAGGTTCATTCATTCACAGAGGCGAGCGAGCAGCTGACCGTATTTCAAAAGCATGCCAATGACAGCTGCTTGAACATAATAGATGTTATGCCAAATAACTGTATGGGGATAGTTGTGTTAGCATCATTTACATGTTGAAGAAAGAATGTAAAATGTTCAACTACGAAAGATTGTTACGATCTTATGATGTTTGTACATGTTTGCACAGATGCACTTCGTCATCTTATGTCCATTTGGGAAGAAAAACACATGTGTTTCGACTGACATGAGCGTCAATAAATGACGACACATTTTTAGTGCAATTTCATGACATGACGCGTTCCTACTAACACCTGAAACATTTACTGAAACGTACACAGCGCAGAGTATAAATCTAGCGAATCAACGCTACGATGGGCATTTTCAATAATGAATGAGAGACTCATGTTTCTAATGGCTGGTCGATAGATGCCCATTAGATTGATATTTGCCAAACTGTTGTTAAAACACTGTGGAGTAGAAACTGCGAGCAGCTGGTGAACAGCAGCATGATGATTGATTTATGGCTGCCCACGTAAATTGATGTGTAAATGCCAGCAGATCCTTCTGACAAATACCTCTGAGCCCAGAGATGTCTCACCGCACACGGACATATGTTCTCTTTGTTAGTCCTATCCATCCTGATTATTATCTGCTAAATAAATATCACTTTTGTCCTTCAGTGCGTGCCGTATGACCTCTGACCTCACCTGCCTGTTTGTTTCAGATCACTAAGGTGGTGTTGAGTAAAGGCTGGCGTTGTCTGGAGTGTACGGTGTGTGAGGCGTGCGGTCAGGCGAGTGACCCGGGCCGCTTGCTGCTGTGTGATGACTGCGATATAAGTTATCACACGTACTGTTTGGACCCACCGCTACAGAATGTACCCAAAGGCAGCTGGAAGTGCAAATGGTATGTACTGTACACACCGTGTTTTATGGAGACTTTCCATCAACATTACTTTTATATTGTACAAAACTTAATTCATGTATATGACTCTCACAGAAATCTTTCTGCATGTTAACAATTTAAAACATTTAGTGTGGTTCATAACACGTTTCCATCGTTGGTCTAAAATGACTGGTATTGCTATTTTTCTTACGACTTAGGACACACACACACACAACGTCGTCTTTATAATGATATTGATAGCGCTAATTTCACCTCAATCACACAAAAAATTATTTCTATATTTGCAAACCTACTTTAAGATTTCTTGCATTGAGACATTTTCCTGGCAAATAAGAGACTGCTGTCTTAACATAACATGTAACGTTTTAAATTTGGTGTGAAATATGTCGTGCACGCCATGTTGACAGGTTGACGTGGGAAGCGGCTGTGACGTATTCTCTTTTCTTTTTCCAGTGGGTGTGTTAAATCTCTCTCCTCCCTCTCTGTGCTTTTGCTTTATCTTCCTCGCATCTTTTGTCATCTTTCTCTGCATCCCCCATTTCATTTTGATCCATCTCACTTCGCCTGCTGTACACTCTCTTGATGTTTAGCAGCTGTTTTCAAACAAGATCGAAAGGGATTTCCACCACTGTAATGCCACATTCAAACAGAGCCGCGTTTGCATTGCATTGACACATTCACTCGGGGCTTTACTTGGATTGGAGCCATTGAAATATTTATTTTTAGGGCAGCGTAGTCAATGCTGTAAGCCATGTGCAAACATGAGGTGTGTCCATCCACAGAGTAGACACAAATAGAGGTCTGGATGCGACTTGTATGATGCGTGCGTGTGTGTTTAACTGCATATTTCTCCATGCAGGTGTGTGTTGTGTACCCAGTGTGGTGCCACGTCACCCGGCCTGCGCTGCGAGTGGCAGAATAACTACACACAATGCGGCCCCTGCGCGAGTCTCTCCGTGTGTCCGGTTTGTTTGCGCTGTTACAGAGAAGATGAGCTCATCCTTCAGTGCCGGCAGTGTGACAGGTGGGCAGATAAAAGAGCATCATGGGAAATGGCTCAGCAGTGGATTAATAAATGAATAAATGCCAGTGTTGATGTAGAAATATTTGTCGTTATTTGTGACTGGTTTTTATTGGTTGTGATTGTATGTCAGTTATGATGTATTTGATATGGTTTTGCCTTTAGGTGGGTTCATGCCTCCTGTCAGGGTCTGAACTGTGATGAAGATGTTGAGAACGCAGCAGACGACGGCTTTGACTGCCCTCTGTGTAAAACGCCAATCACATCTACACCTGGTAAGACCTACAGATCTCTGCTGCTCTCCCATTTTAGATATATGAAAACTATGGAAAACACTAGCTGAAATAAAATTCAACTCTGCAAAAGGAAACAAAATGTTTTCCTGGAAAGAAACGCCAACTATCTTGAGGTGCCAAGAACGGAAAGCACAATCCGAGCTGGTTTTTGGTTTTCTGTGTTAGCATTATCTAGAATCTCGATATGAACATGAGTTTTTAATGAGATGTGTGTTGATTGTGTGATTTATTTATCAGTGTATTCGGTCAATAAAACTTAGTTCCAGCTTAATGTGCTTCATTAAAAAAAGGCAGATGGCCTGAATTATAAATCAAGCTACAACCTGTTCATGTGAATGAAGCAGCAGTTGAAGTAATCTGTCTGTAATGGCTCCACACTGGCCTTTCATCAATATATAACTCAACAAATGACTGTGAATGTATGATCGGCCTAAATATGTTTTCTCTTGTCTTACAGCTTGTCCAGAGACAAATCTGTCGGACATCAGCGAGCCTCCTTCATCGACACCGATTCTAACAAGACTCAAAGAAAACGGTATGTGCGCTTCTTTTAATATCTGCATGCACACAATTTGTATTGTTTCGTGTAGTGACAGACGCTATTCTCAAGAGACTCTTGCTTTTATTTACACTGTTTGTGTGCGGTTTTCTGACAGACTTTCAGAGGACGTACACACAGGATGGAGTATGTTTAACAGAATCAGGCTTGTGTCAGCTTCAGAGTCTGTGCGTTCAGACCACCCGCCGCAGACGACAGAAACCCAAACTTAAGCTGAAGATCATCAATCAGAACAGTGTGGCTGTGCTGCAGACGCCGCCTGATCCTCAGTCTGAACTCTTCAGAGATGGAGATGTGGATGACTGTAGAGGTAAAGAGGTTTCAAAGGGC